>NC_046657.1:21337773-21356417 GCF_010883055.1 Belonocnema kinseyi | reverse complement strand
ACTTTATATACATGTTCTTTGAGACCTTCAGGTTTTGAATTCAGAAAAAATCCTCGAAGAATACCGTTTGCCTGGTGTTTTCTAGACCTGGAGTATTCTTCACGGAATTTTTGTATACATGAAATCAAGTGATGAGAAAGAACATTTCGATAGGTTTGGCGTCAACCGGGGCTGAATAAGGTCTTTAAAGTAACAATCTTCAAGGAAATCTTTGTGGTGTGCATTTTTTGAACGATAAAGATTCCATAGATGATTTGAGACTCTAAAAACAGGATAGGATATCAACTCTAACGTTCATTTGTGAAGTGGAAATCATGTTAGGGCGACCTTCACGCTTGACGGATAAATGCGTTGCTAGCATGGAGAAATACACAATCATCGTGTTTCTGAAAGGTGAACGAGTATATGCAGTAAAACTTAATTATTCATTCCGGTGGTTAGAGAACCCTTGCTATCTTCCCATCACGAGGGTGCATCTTATTAGTTCAATGAGCCTTCTATGCTCGAATAACTCAAAGTTACCAAGCCATGTTTATACTACTGAAACAAAAACTGAACAAAAGTGAGGATATTACAGTCCAATAAAATAATTTACACATGAAAAATTATTTAAATGCGCTAGAAATTTCAGGGCAACTGCTAAAATGTATTCTCAAAATTCCCTGATTTTTCCCTAATGCATTTTTCATTTTCCCTGGCCATTAATATTTAAGGGGCCCAGAATTTTTATCTTGTAACATTTTTTTACATAAAATCTTTTGTAAACGGAATAAAACAATTTCAAATTTAAATTAAAAAATTTTGTATTTATTTACTTCTAACAAAAAAGATGTTTTGTCTACCATTAAAGGTGAATTTTGAATCCAAAAGGACAAATTTTGTCAACCAAATAGTTGACTTTTAGAACAAAAAAATATTAAATTTCTACCAGAAGAGATGAATTCTGAAAAAGAAAACATTGTTTAATTTTCCAAAATTTATGTAATTAAATTTTTTTTTGCAATTAAGTAATTGGGATTTTTTAGAAGACAGTCTTTTCAGTTAAAAAATCATCATTTGGGTTAAAAATGCAACTATACGGTAAAAATGCATTTTTTGTTGAAAAATAGATAATATTGTTAAAAATTCGTTTTTTGTTGTTGCAAATATTCTTTTAAAACTGAAAGTGGTCACTATTCCATTTTTGTTTAAAAATTTATAGTTTTTTTTTTTTATTTGAAACTTGATTTACATATTTTGTTGAAAAATCGTCTTTCTTTTGTTAAGAAATGAATTATTTGGATAGAAATTTCATATTTTTTGGGTTAAACGTGGATCTTTTTCAATTTAAAACTGAAATATTTGGTTAAAAATGATTAATTTTTTGTTGTTGAAAATTGTTCTAACTAAAAATTTATCTATTTTAATTTAAAATTTAACTTTTTCGTAGAAAAATGATCTTTTGTGTTGGAAATCCAATTGTTCGGTAAAAAAATAATTTCTGTACTTCAAAATTTTTCTATTTTGTTGAACATTCTTTTTTTTCAATAAAAATTGAAACATTCTATTTTTTCTTGAAAATTGATCATTTTTAGTTGAAAATTCATATATTTTGTTAAAAATGTTTGTTTTTTTTTTGTAGAAAACTAATCTTTTGGGTTAAAAATTCAACTATTTGGTTAATAACAAATTTTTTGTTGTTGCAGGTATATCATTTTAGGTAAAAATTCATTTTTTTGTTGCTGAAAATTAGACTTTTTTGTTGAAAATTTGTCTTTGTTGGTAGAAAAATAATCTTTTGGGTTGAAAATCCAATTTTTGGATTAGAAAATAATTTCTATGGTGCCAAATTTCTCTATTATGTTAAAATTTATTTTTTTCCCTGATGAAAACTGAAATATTCAATTTTCGGTTAAAAATTTATATTTTTTAGTGCCCAAAAGTTTTTTTTTTATTAAAACGGCCACCCTGAAAATGGAGTATTTACATTTCCACTGATAACTAATTTTCAATTAAACAAAAATGAAAACTATTTTTTACAAAAAATTAAGCAGATGAATTTCTACTGAGAAAAATTAATTTTCAATTAAATCAACCACGATAAAAACAAATTTTCTACAAAAAAGTTGAATTTTATACCAAATTTTGTAATTTTCAACAAAATAGTTTAATCCTCAACCAAAATAGATAAATCTTCAACTAAGAAATTGCATTTTTAACCAAAAAGAGAAGAAATTTCTACCAAAAAGTAAATTTTCTACCAAGAAAAAAATTTCAGTCAAGAATGAAAAATAATGTTAAGCAAATCGTTCAATTTTCAACAAAAAAGATTAATGTTTATCAAAAATTTTTATTGTTGATATTTCCACTACAAACCTTTAATATAAAATAAAAAACAGTTAGATTTGACCAAACAGTATATATTTTCAACATGACTAGATTTTGACCAAAAAAAAGTTGATTTTCAACCAAAAAAAGACGAATTTTCAACAAAAATTTTGAACCAAAATGTTGAATTTTTAACTAAAAATGGAGTAGATAAATTTTCATAGAGAATGAATTTTCAATAAAAACAAAAACGAATTTTCCACAAAACAGTTTAATTTTATACCAATTTGTTGAATTTTCAAGCCGAAAAGCCTAATTCTCTATCAAACAATTTAATTTTAAAAACAAGAATATGATTATTTGAATTTGTATTTTTAAAAAACTTGTTTACAACAAAACGGATTTTTAATTAAATTTTTTTGCCAAAAAAACGAACTTAATAAAATTATGAATCTTCAACGAAAAAAAAATGAAATTTAAAAAAATTCGTTTAACTTTCAACCAAGGAGTGGAATTTTTTATGAATAATTTTTTTGGTTAAAAATTCCAATTTTTGGTTACAAACTCTACTATTTAGTTAAAGATTTAACTATTTTATTGAAAATTAAAGTCTTTTGTTAAAAGGTAATCGTTGTTGGACAAAAAATTATATTGCTTGACAAAAAATTCATTTTCATTATTGAAAATTCATATTTTTTGATTGAACATTCATCTTTTTTTATTGTAAATTAATTCTTTTTATTTGTAAAGTCTATATTGTATTTTTTTTAACAAATAATATCTTTTACTTAAAAAACACACTTTTTGTGAAAATTCAACGATTTTTTTGAAAAAGTCATCGTTTTTGGTCGAATATTTGTAGTTTTGTAGAAAATTCATTTTTTTTGTTGTTGAAAATTTATCGTTTGGTAGAAAAATCTTTCTTTTCAGTTGTTGAAAATTTACCTTTTATATTTGAAAGATAATAATTTTTATTGAAAAGTCTACTATTATCTTTTTGGTGTTTAGTTCAAAATTCTACAAATTGTTTGAAAGTTTATTTATTTGATTGAAAATTGAACCAGGTTCTTAAAAAGCCACCTTTTTTTGTTTAAAATTAACATCTTGGTTCTAAAAATCTATTTCGATTGATGGTTAGTTCTTTTTATCCAAAACAAAACAAAAATATTATATTTCTTTTTCAGAATTAATCTAAATTAAACTACTTTGTTAAGAAGTCATCTTTTTTTGTCGAATATTGATACTTTTTGAATTGAAAATTCTCATTTATTTTAAAAATCGTCTTTTTGGGTGGAAAATTCAACTATTTGCTAAAAAAATATCACCTTTTGACTAAAAATTCATCTCTTGGTTAAAAATTCTACTATTTGGTTGAAAATTTAACTGTTTTGTTTAAACGTCATCTTCTTTGGTTAAAAATTGATCATTTTTTATTGAAATCTAATTATTTTTATTTGAAAAAAAATTATATTTTTATTTTATAATTAATCTAAATTCTTTTTAGTTAAAAGTTGGTCTTTTCAGTGTAAAATTCATGTATTTTTATGAAAATTCAACTATTTGGTTAAAAATTAATATTTTGGTGTTGTTGAAAATTAGACTGTTCTTTTGAAAATTTTGTTGTTGTAGCAAATTAATCTTTTGGGTTGAAAATCCAACTGTTCGGTTAAAAATGTATTTCTTGGTTAAACATTTTACTATTTTGTTAAAAATTCATTTTTTCAGTTGAAAATTAAATTACTCTATTTTTGGTTCAATTTGGTAGTTTTTATTGGAAAATTAAACTATTTAGTTTAAAAATAATTTTGTTTAGTTGCAGATATTTTGTTTTAGATCAAAATTCATTTTTTGTTGTTGAAAATGGTCTTTTTTTTGTAGAAAATTAAACTCTGGGTTAAAAAATCAATAGATTAGTTAAAAAATCATTTCTCTAGTTTAAATTTGTACTATTTTGTTAAAAATTCTTCTTTTCAGTTAAAAATTTAACTATTCTATTTTTGGTTAAAAACTGGCCTTTTTAGTGGAAAATTCATCTTTTGGTTTAAAAATGAACTATTCGACCAAATTTTGTTTTGTTTTTGAAAATAAATTCTTTTTAACTTTAAATTTATACAAATTTATTTATATAAATTTATATTTAAAAATGAATGCAGTATCTATCAAATTCGTCTTTTTGATAGAAATTTAACATTTTTGGGTAAAAAGTGCCACTGTTTGCTTGAAAATTAATTTGTTTCGATTGAAAATTTATTTATTTTGTTGTAAATTCTTAGCCGACAAATTAGAGCAAATAGTGTCTTTATTATAATTTTTTCTCGAAATAGTAGCTAAATATTAATAGTGTTATCGCCCAAAAAAAAAAGTATAAAACTGTTACATTTTGAAGAAACAAAATACACAATTGTAGAATAATTTGCAATTGTGTAATTGGTATTCATGGAAATTGGAAGTTATGCTCACAGCTGGCGTTCTTCGCATGGCTTTCATCTGTGAACCGACGACCTGTTGCTCGAGACCAATCATTAAACGAACAAAACGAAACTTGAATTGGTCGATTCCTTTCCCAGTGAAACGAGCGTAAAATGTTGTCCCTTTCTTTCCATACTTTGCTTTTATTAAACTCTTAAAGGCTATCCTTTCATGATCCCAGGAGGACAAACTTATTGAGAAAAAGCCCTGAGAGCCGGACAAAAAATTTCTCTTATTCTGCCCCCCCCCCCCCCCCCCCCCCCCATTTTTTCAGTGAAATCCGATACACGTGACAGCCAAAAGAGCTAAGATATTTGCAAAAGTTGTACAATTCGCCAATTGGTTTTTGATAATTAATTTCAAATCTTGAAAATGTCCATTTTCAAGTATTGATCAACTTTTACTTTTCTAAATTTCTCATTAAAAAAATCTTCAATTTAAATCTCAACATATTCGATTTTGATCTCAGTTTATTCAAAATAGTTATTCAGTTTTAAATTGTTATATTTTAATTGACTTAATTTTTTGATTGAATAATAACTGTTTTTGTGTGTGTGTGTGTGTGAAAGTAATTTTATTATCGAGTAAATCATTTCTTAGCGGTACATGTTTCCAGAGATTTAATTAATATGTTTAATTTAGAAAGCTTTAACCAATTTAAGTACAAGATATTCTTCAATATATTATCAACATTGAATAATTTAATAAATAAGACTAAAAACATAATTAATCATTTCTTGAAATTGTTCCTAAAGTCCATCATTTTGAATAATAAATAAAACCATCTTTTATTTTAACTTCATCTACTTGAAATTTAGGGCCTATTTAACCTATTAATATTTTGAATATTTTCTAGGTGAGTAGGAACACAGTAAAAACAGGAAGAAAATTGTCATTTTTCACGGAAATCGAGAAATATATTCTAACCAAATAATCAATTTTTCAACTAAAAAAAAGGTAAATTTTCAACAACAAAAATGGAATAGTTAAATATTCAGTTAGAAAAATTAATACTCAACAATGAATCTTGAATTTTCAACCAAAAAGATTAACTTTCATCCTAGAAAATTAATTTTCGACCAAAAAGGACAAATTTTCTACCAAAAATAGAATAATTACATTTTTCTGGTAAAAAAAAAATAATTTTTAACAACAATAAAGAAGTGTAACTTTTGATCAACTAATTTAAAAAATAGATTATCAACCAGTATTGAATTTACAACTAAAACCAGAACCTCATACGCGCGCTCCGCGCGCGACAAATTCC
The DNA here is from genome assembly GCF_010883055.1 of Belonocnema kinseyi. NCBI lineage: Eukaryota > Metazoa > Arthropoda > Insecta > Hymenoptera > Cynipidae > Belonocnema > Belonocnema kinseyi. The sequence goes on along the minus strand of NC_046657.1, from coordinate 21,350,374 downwards.
TTTACATGGAATTATTTTTTATTTATTCATTTTTATTTAAAAATTTTTTGTATTTAAATTATTTGGAAATAAAGAACAATAAAATAACATGAAATTAATTTTTACTTTAAAAACTTTCATTTGTACACGGCTTCACATAATTAAACAAATTGAGCCTATTCGTTGAAAGGTGGCCAAACTCTTCATTTGTTTATCAAAATTGTTTAAATAATCATTAATTCTTAAAAAATTGCAGATAATCACAAAAAAGGCATCAGAAAGATACTTTTACTTAATTCTGTAAAGAAAATTGTGCCTATTCGTTGAAAAATAGCCAAACTCTTAATTTTGTATCCAAATTGATTAAATAATTAATGATTATTCTAAATTTACAAAACAACATAGAAAAGAGTCATCGGAAAGATATTCTTAGATGACTCCGTAAAATAATTGTGTACATTCCTTGAACAATAAATCACACTTTGAATATGTTTATTAATCCTTAAAGGGCACACTCTTGTAAAATTACATAAACAGCATACTGGGTGTTTGGGACCCAAGGGTATTCAAACTTGTGCTGTGCCGACGGTATTGGATAGTTTTTTACAAGAAAATCAATTAATAATGTTTAATCTATCTAGTTTAATTTATCTAGTTTTTGGAAAAAATTAAAAAATGACTTCTTTCACTCTAAAATTCATTACTTTCTAAGTTTTTTATATTTTTACTTAAAATTTTGCTTGAATACTTCCGAGATGCGGCGCTTCAAAAATAAAATTAGTCTTATAGTGTTCGTCTCAAAGAAGGTATTTATTATGAGAAGTAAAAGCTTCAATTCAATAAAAAATGAAACACCGTACTTTGCGCGATTAAACGATTTTATTGATCTTAAACTGCGTATAAAAATTATAAAAATCAAAATTATGAGAAAATGATATAGAAAAATAGGTTCTCAGGTCATTTGTTAATCTGGCACCATATGTTACATTTTCTTCAATAAGGTACGTTTTGTTAAAGCGCAAATAATTCGCTGGGTGTTATACACCCAGTATGTCCTTTCAGAGTTAAAACTGTTTACATAATTAATAATTACTGTAAACGTGCAAAATATCGTAGAAAAGGGTTATTGAAACACATTATTGATGATTCCTTAAACAAATTGAGCCCATTTTTGGCAAAATGGCAAAACTCGCAATGTGTTAAAATAATTAATAATTCTTGTAATTTTGAAAAGTATAATCGAAAAGCTATTCTTAGTTTATATTCCAAACAAATGAAGCTATTCGTTGAAAAAACTCTTAATTTTTTTTATGAAAATTGTTAAAGTAATTAATAATTATTGTATAGTTTCAAAGTATCGTATACATAAAATGTATTGCAATTCCATTCTTTCTTGATATCCTGAACTAATTGATCCTATTTAATGAAAAAGGCCAAGCTCTTAATTTGTTTATGAGAATTAATCAAATTATTTAATTCAGAAATACATTCTTTGTTAATTCTGTAAAAAATTAAGCGTATTCGTTGAAAAATAGCAAAAAATAGCCAAAAGTCTATTCGTTGAAAAATGGCCAAGCTCTGAATTTGACCCTGAATTTGTTTACGAAAATTGTTTAAATAATTAATAATTCTTGGGATTTTACCAAGCATCATCGAATAAAGTCACCGGAAATATATTCTTAGTTAATTCTGTAAAAAATTGAGCCTGCTCGTTGAAAAACAGCTAAACTCTTCATTTTTTAATCGAAATTGTTAAAATAATAAATAATTCTTGTGAATTTACAAAGCAACATAGAAAAAAGTAATCGGGAAGAAGTTCTTAGTTGACTTTGTAAACAAATTGAAACTATTAGTTGAAAAATAGCTAAACTCTGAATGTTCATGAAAATTGTTCAAACAATTTTCAATTTTCAAACAAAATTCAAATAGTTAAATTTTCTGTTAAAAAAATTAATTTTTAACTATAAACAAAGAATTTTAAACAGAATAGTTTAATATTCAGTTTAAAAAAATTAATTATGTATCAAAACAAAACGAATTTTCAACGAAATGTATTTACATTTTCAACCAAAGAGATCAACTTTCAATTAAGATGAGTCTTAAAAAAAAAAAAAAAATAAAATATATGAATTTCAACATTTTAAAACATATTTGAAGTTTTTAACACTTTTTAAAAATAATTTAAGGTCAGAAAATATTTCAAAGAAAGTTTAAACAAAATTTCGTTGTTTGAAAAATTTATCTTTCTTGGTTGAAGATTCATCATTTTAGTTGAAAATTCGTCGTTTTTTGTAGAAAACTAATCTGCTTGATAGAAAATTAATGAATTTAATTGAAAAATAATTTTTTTTTAAATGAAAATTCATATTTTCAGGTTAAAAATGAAAGTGTTTTGTACAAAATGTGCCTCTTTTTCAAATAAAAAATAAGAATATTTTTCGATTGCAATATCAGCTATTACATATTTTTTGTTTGAAAATTCAACTACTGATTTGAAGATGAACTTTTTTGTTGAAATTTTGATTAAAAACCTTAAAAACAAAACAAAAAATAAACCTAAAAAATAGTTATTCAAAATCTTTACGTTGCATTAAAAATGATTTTTTCCCTGAAATTGAAAAACCACGCACACAAATGGCCGATTAGCCTTTGTAAGATACCCATTCGGAATCTCGGTCATAATCGATCTTCTAAACGAATAATGTTGCAACTGCAGGACAAGCAATGCGCACAAGCGTCAAGAAAAGGGGCGCGCGCGGGCCACCGCGGCCGATTGTATGAGAAGAGATGAAGAGTATCGTTGGTAGCGTGTGCGAAAGCGGTGCTGCGGTGGCGTAAACTCGTAAAGTGAAGGGGCAAAACGGTTGGAATTCCCCCCGGATAAATTGGAACCACATGACCGGTGTCAACGCGTCGGCGCGTCCTGTCCCAGGGCTTTACGCACTTTGCGGTCCAACACGCACAAAACATCAGAGAAAATGAGTCAAGGGGGATCAATAAAAGAGCGATATACAAACGAGTCGAGTTGAGTTGGCGGCGGGCGGAAGTCGAGCGAGATAGTGCCGGCGTCCGCCAATCCTGATCGCCAATCGCCATACCTGACACGACGACGGGCTCTTTATGTCCAAAGGCGTGGGCAAGCGGCGTGACTCGCCGTGGAAAGCAGCTAAACGAGAATATTATTTCCCGCTTGTTTCGCATGTATCGCGACCTCCATTTAAGGACTATTTTTAGATTCTGACGGGCGTTGGGAGATTGTTGCGTGAATGAGTCAATGGGGAATTAGGGAGATTGACGGGAATGGTAGAAAACTCTTTTTTGATACCTGCACATACATGTTTCATCAAAATTCCCCGAAGAAGTGGTCCAGCTTGCACCAGGTCTCCAAAAGGTGCAATAGGAGAACATTCTTCAGGGAATTTTTGGTGATCTGCTATCTTGGAGTGATAATTCACCTTTCTAGAGGGTTCGCGTCAAACTTACTCTTACGCGAGTAAAGGAGAGGCTTCGAACGAACAGTTGGTGCTGGAGTATTATTGACTAGAAAGTGGATACACAAGTGGCAGCTTGAGAACTTGTGACATTTAAGTCGATTAACAAACTGGTACATTCTGATGGATTGCGGACCCTCGAGGCATTGTCGTTAACTCGTTTCACGAATCTATTACTGACACAAAACTTCATTTTTAAAACTTCCTAACATTTCCCTGACCAATTTTTAATTTTCTTTTACCATAAATATTCAAAGAGAAACATTTTAATCTTGTAACATTTTTAACATTGAGTCTTTTATAAACCAAAAGGGCGAATTTTAAACACATCAGTTGTATTTTAAAATGAAAAAATAAAATAATTTTTAATCAAAAGGAAAGAATTTCTATCAAAATAGACAAATGTTCAACAAAATAGTTGAATTTTCAATGAAATAGATGATTTTTTTTTTAATACTTCAATTTTCAACCAAATAACTAAATTTCGAAGAAAAAAAAACAGTAAAATTTTTAAGCAAATACTTGAATTATCTACCTAAAATGCTGAATTTCAACAAAACATTCGAATTTAATAAAAAAATAAAATTGCAGCAAAAAATATTGCATTTTCAACCAAGTGATTGAATTTTTAACAAAAAAAGAATAAACTTCAACCAAAAATAGTTATATTTTACAGAAAATAGTCAACATTTTCAAGCCGAAAAGACAAATTTTTTTAATGCTGTCAAATTTACAACCGAAATAGTAGAGTTTTCAACAAAAATATGAATTCTCAACAAAAATGTAATAGTAGATATTTAAAAAATTTTTTTTTACAAAACAGTTAAATTATCAATCGAAGAGTTTAATTTTCAAAAAAATAATTGAAGTTTTAATTAAACAGTGGCATTTTTAACCAAATAATTAAATTTTTAACCAAATAGTTGAATTTTCAACACAAAAATGTTACAGTTGATATGCCCACAAAAAAAAAAAAATTTACAGAACAGATCAGTTTTAAGAACAAAACAGATTAATTTTTTACCTAAAAAGACAAATTTTCAATAAAACACATGAATTTTCAAAAATATAAAACGAATTTTTAACTAAAAAAAGGTACATTTTCAATCAGAATTAGAAAAGCTTTTTTTCAGTAAATAAATTAATTTTCAACAAATAAAAAAACACAATTTTGAACTAAACTTATGAATCTTCAACTATAATATTTAAATTTGCAATTAAAAAAATTAATTTTCAACAACAAAAATGAAATTTCTACCAAAAGAGATGTATTTGAAATCAAAAAGAAGTTTCAGCCACGAAGATTAATTTTCTATAATTTTTTTAACAAAATATATGAAATTGCAAACGAATAATCCAATTTTTAACTAAACAGAAACATTTAAAAACAGAAATTTAAAAGACCTGAATCAATAGAACCCATATGAAGATCTAACTAGTTTGAAAGTTAATTATTTTCTGTTGAACAATCTACTATTAAATTTTTGGTTAAAAATGTTATTTTTTTATTAAAAAATTAATTATTTTGTTGAAAATTTGGTTAAAAAGTTATATTTGGCTCCTAATTTAACTGTTTGGTTACAAATTCGACTTCCTAGCTTCAAAAATCAACAATTTAGTTGAACTTTTTTACTTTCATGATTTAAAAAACTTTTCTTGGTTGCAAATTCAACTATTATGTTAAACAATAATCTTTTTCGTCTAAAAATGCATCTCGTTCTGTAAAAATTTCACCTTTTTTGATCAATAATGTAAGTGTCTGATAAAAAAAAATTGTTTCGCTCGAAAATTAACTTCTTTCAAAATTCAACAAATTGGTAGAAGATTAAACAAATTGATTCAAACTCTATGTATTTTTTGGGCAGTTTTTATTTTCTGGTAGATAACCAATTTTTTTTGTTAAAAATTAACTTGTTAACTAAAAATTTTCAGGATTCTGCAAATTTATATATAAAGAAAATTTTTTGTTAAAAATCCAGGGAAACTTTAATTCATCTTTTTTTTTTTTAATTTAATTTAAACAAAATATGTAAAAACATTTCAAACGAGTTCCTAAAATTTTGGAAAAGAACGAAGAAGATTTCAAAGCAAACTTTCTCAATTTTTTAAGATTAAAAATGTTAAAACTTAAAATAAGTTTAAGAGAAATTTAGAATTCTTGAAAACATACAAAAATATTATTTAAAACAAAATGTCGTTTTTTCTACCAACAATTTAGAGAATATACAAATTTCCTCAAAATTTTTCGAAAAAAAATTTATTTAGAAACGAATTTAGAAACGAGTAAAATATAAACTAAAAATTAATCAAATAAAATTTGGTCTAAGATGATATCCATTGTTCAAAGTATTTAGTTCTAAATTTATGTAATTTGTTGAAAATTCATCGTTCTTGATAAAAAATTAATCTTCCTAGTTTAAAAATTCGTCTCTTTTGGAAGAAATTCAATTTTTTGTAGTTGAAAATTAATTTTTTAGTTAAAAATTCAACTAATTGTTTGTAAATTTATGTACTTTGTTGAAAATTCGTTTATTTTTTTTTTAGGAAATTAATCTTTTTGGTTGAAAATTCGACTACTTGATTAACAATTTAATTCTTCTGTTGAAAATTCAGCTTTGGTTGAGAATTCTTCCTATTTCTGAAAATTCAACAGCCTTAAAAAAATGTCGTATTTTTCATAGGAAGTTAATCTTCTTGGGTAAAAATTCAACTATTTAATAACAAATTTTTGTATTTTGTTGAAAATTCTTCTTTTCTGGTAGAAAACTAATCTTTTCGGTTTGAATTAAACTATTTCGATAGAAATTTCTGTACTTTGTTGAGAATGCATTTTCCTTTTATTAGAAAATTAATATTTATCCTTGAAAATTTAACTATTTGGATGAAAATTTAACTGCTTTATTCAAACCTGATGGTTTCGGCTTGGAAAAATAACATTTTTGATGATTTTTTTTTCCACCTTATTGACGAAAAAATCATTCCTGTTAAAAATTCGTCTTTCTGATTTAAAAATAGTGCCTTTATTTGCATTTTTTTTTTTTTTTTAATTGTAGTAAAATATTGGCCTGTCTGGAAGAAAGATACTACCGAACTCTAAGAGTTTGCTCTTAAAAATTTGAAAATTGTTTCAACTGAAATGCTTCGATTTATCGGGTAATAAACTGACTCTTCTCAATGAAACTTGGAATTTATCTTTTTTTTTTTTTTTTATTTTTCTTATCCAGTTAGTCAGTCGGATTTCCTTTTTGCGCATAAAATTGCCAGCCCGTTGAACGAACGGTGAACCCGGAGAATAAAAAGAGAGGATTGGCTTGGCAACCATTCTTCTGATGATGATCGTAGGCTGGTAAATATGTGCCGCTTACGAAGCCGGCAGCAGTGGGTAAATAAACTTCGCAGTTTTTCTACCTTCAGCACTTCTAATTGAGTCTTATTACGCGTTAGAGTTCAAGGTTGCGTTCATCTTCAGCGCTAGTCACGGAATTTTCGTGAAACTGAAGTTGACGTTAATTTTATTATTTTCTTGATAATTCAACAATTTTGTTGAAGTTACTATTGTTGCATAAAAATTCGCCTTTTTGGGTTAAAAATTGATCAATATTGGTATAAATTGCATCTTTTTTCGGTTAAATATCACAACTGTTTGGTTGATAATTAATCTGTTTTGGTTATTTTTTCGAATTAAATCAAAACATTTTTCGTTGAGAATTAACATTTTTTGGGTAAAAAATTCAACTACTTTGTAAAAAAGTAATTTTTTGGTTGCTGATTCAGCACTTTAGTCAAAACAAAACTGGTTTGTTTATTTTTTCTTAAATTTAATTTCTTATCTGATAATTGAAATATTCCTTGTTTGGTTGAAAATTAAACTCTTTTGCGGTTCAACATTAATATTTTTAGAGACTAATTAATCTTTTTGGTTGGTAATTAATTTCTTTGGTTGAATATTTAACTGTTAGGTTGAAAATGCCTTTAAAAATTAAACTATACCGTTGAAAATTCATGCATCTGTTTGGTTAAAATATAAATTATTAAATTGAAAATAAATTATTTACTGAAAATTGAACTATTATATGTATTTTAAATTAAAAATTTACATGTTTGGTTAAAAATTAATTTTTTTAACTTAAAACGTATTCCATTTTATGCCGCAAATTTACATTTTGACAAAAATGTAATCTACTGGGAAAAAAATACATCTGTTTGGTAGAATATTTCACTATTTCCTCGGAAAATTATTTCAATTAGCTGAAAATTAAACTATTTAGCTAAGAATTCGTACTTTTTTATCAAAAAATGAACTATTTTAGTTAAAAATGTATCTATTTTAATTGAAAATTAAACTATTTTGGATAAAAATTCACTTCTTTCGTTTAGAATTTATGCATTCTGTTGAAAATTAATATTTTGGGTAGAATATAAACCTTCTTGGTTGAAAATTTATCTTTTTTTGTTTACAGAAATTTAACCCTAGTTGTTAAAAAATCATATGGTTAAAAATTGATCTAATTTACGTGAAAATTTATCTGTAAATCCAACTAATTTGTTGAAAAATCACTTTGACTATTTGGTTAACATTTTTTATACAGTTGCAGACTTATCATTTCAGTTAAAAATGATTTTTTTGTTGTTGAAAATGTAACTATTAGGTTCAAAATTCACGTATTCTGTTTAAAAAAAAAGGTTTTCTGGTAAAAAAATTAATCTTCTTGATTGAGAACTTAACTATTTCGTTAAAAATTTATTTTATTTGCTTGAAAATTAAACTGTTTTGGTAGAAAATTCAAGTATTGTGGATAAAAATTCAATTCTTTGCTTTAAAATTTACGTAATCTGTTGAAAATTAATCTTTTTTTTTAGTATAAAATTAATATTTTCGGTAGAAAATAAACCTTCTTGGTTTAATTTTAATTTCAAATCTTCGTTTAGAATTACTATTTATTCTAAAAAATTTCAAATACAATATTTATCAATTTGTAATGACTTATTTCTTTAAATCTTTCACTAAAAGTCGGACAATTTTAAAATCTTACATTAAAAATTAAGATTAAGGATAAAAAACAAAATTGCTATATGATTTCATTGTTTGAAATTGTACAATTTTAAGCATTTCAATTCAAAATGTGTTTCCATTAACATTTAAAATGATTAAATTCAAAAATGACTATCAAAACTGTTAATATGAAATTTTGAAATATATAAATAGCGAAATGGTCCTAAAATTTTGTATATTTGATTTTAAAACTATAATATTGTGAAATTTAAAATTCGAAACATCCGAAAATTAATAACAAAAAACGAATTTCAAACTAAATAGTTCAATTTTCAACTAAAGTGATGAATTTTCAAATAAAAAGATTAATTTTCTACCAAAAAATTTAATTTTTGTCAACAAAATACATGAATTTTCAATGAAAGAAGACAAATTTCTAACCAAATAGTTGAATTTTGCCATAAAAAAAAAATTCAAACGAACATGGAAGAGTAACATTTTAGTTTAAAAATTAATTTTAAACCAAACATACGAGTTTTTAAACAAAAAAATTATTTTTATTAAAAAAGATCAATTCTGAACCAAAACTGTAATAATTAAATTTCAAGTTAAAAAAATAATGCTTAACTAAACAAATAAATTTTTAACTAACAACTATGTACTTTTCAATTGTAACAAGTGAAATTTCCAGTTAAAAAATTGCTTTTAATATAAACAAACTAACGTTCAACAAACAAAAAAAACTTTCAACAAAATAGTTACATTTTCAAATAAAATTGTAAATATTTAACGAGAATAGTTGAATTTTAATCCAGAAAGATGAATTTTTAATTAAAACTATGAATACTCAACTAGAATAATTGAATTTTTTACCAAAAATATTCATTTTCAACCAAGATGATTAATTTTTACCAAAAATGACGAATTTTCAACTAAAAAATATAATTTTCCAACCTAAAATTGAATAAATAAATATCTAGCCGAAAAATGAATATGGAACCGGAATAATAATAGTTAGATTTTTAGTTAAAAAATAATAGTATGTAACAAAAAACATCCAAAGAAGAAAACAAGTTTTCCATCAAACAGCTCATTTTTCAAACAAAGACATAAATTTTCAATTAAAATTATGAATCTTCAACCAAATAAGAATTAATTTTGAACAAAAGAGTTTATTTCAACCAAACAATTTTATTTCCAACCTACAAAATGCATTTTCAACACTAGAATTATTAACTGAAAGGAAGAATTTTTAAATAACCGGATTAATTTTCAAAGACAAAGATAATTTTCTTTTTTTTTTTTAATCGATTTTTTTTACAAAATACGTGAATTTTAAACGAAATATTTGAATTTTTCAATTAAAAAAGACAAATTTTTAAACAAATTGTTGAACTAGAAAACGTCCATTTACAACTAAAAATGTAACAGTTAAAGAAATTAATTTTCAACTAAACTGATGAATTTTCAACTAAAATTATGAATCTTCAACTGGAATAGTTAAATTTTATGTCAAAAAGATGAATTTTCAACCATAAAGATTAATTTTCTACAACAAAGACGACTTTTCTACAAAGCACATACATTTTAAAACTTTAAATTTTTTCGAAAATACCTCGTTTCAACACAACAAAACATTTTGTTGGAAAAATTCTTTCAAAAATGTCCCGTTTTTAAATTAGAATTCATTCTATTAAAAAATTCGCTGTTCCAATTCAGAATTTTTTCCCATTACCAAAATTTCCCTTACAAGCTCGGAATTTCTTAAAATTTGAGAATTCCCGGTTCCAAGTCAGAATTATTATTCTTCTGGATAAATTCCAGTTCCAACTATAAATTTGCAAAAGATTAAAAATTCCCGGTTCAAGATAAAAGTTTAATTATTTTTATATTAAATAGTTTTAAAATTCTTAAAATGCTTGGAAATTTTATTTCAATTTCTTGAAACATCTACAAGTTGCTTCAAATCTTAAAATTATTTGAATTTAAAATAATTTTTCAAAATAAAAAATCATTTTCAAATTGTCTAGCAAACTTAAAAAAAAAGCAGGAAAAATTCGATTCATTTAAGAAGACATTTATCGAATTTTTCCTAAAATTTTTTTAAAATTCTGCAAATTTAGAAAAATGTTCTTTAAATTATTCCAGATTCTTTTTTTACTTTTTTTAAAACCTTTTACAACCTTTTTAAATATTCTCTTAAAATAATTATTCAAAATGAAAAATGATATTCATTTTCCTAGGAATCTTCAGAAAATGTTCTTATTTTTTTGAAGCCTTTCAAAATTGTTAAAAAGCTTCGCAATTTTTTGTTTGAAATTGTCAAAAATCGACATTTTGTTTCAACTTAGGTTGTGGCTATTTGTACCGAAATTTCGACACAAGTCCATTTCAAATATACTTCATATAGTTATTTACAGTTGGTAGATAAAAAAAATTTATATGTAATTTTTTAATTTCAAATGCTCTTAATTTTCAATTATTTAAGTTTTCAAGACTGTATTTTTAAATTCTTAAAACTAACAATTTACGTTTAAACATAAAAATCTAAATCAAAAAGTCTTCAAAGAAAATGATTATAAAATTACGTATTGTAAACTGAATGACATCATAATTAGACAAATAACAATTCATCTAATTATTTGAAAAACGGTTGAAATCAAAGTTGGACAGGTTAATTCATAGTATAAATTAACGGCCATTTCCCGGTCTCCCGGTCCACCGGCCACCCTGGACTCTGCACACAGATAAATTACAACCACATATACCTTAAATTCAAAAAAAAAAAAAAAAAAAATTAACTCACCTTGGGCGAAATTTCACCCTGAACATATTCGCCGATCTTCTTCGTCGAGGAAGGTGTCCGATCGGGTTGCCTGAAGAGCTTCCCATCCTGAACGACGAATCCTCGATCCACTGACCTCTTCGCGGAAAGTTTCAGAGCAGTCCTGAGATCACCCTCCGCCTCTTCCTCAACAGTATGGCTCTGCCTCAAGTACTTCTCGATATTCTTGAGGGTAGAACCGTCTCGTTCGCCCAACTCCCGGACGGCCTTGCCAATGACCTTGCTCAGGTCACTGACTCGGCCAACTTTGAGTGGCCGTGACTGTAGGCCACCCGGGTCCTTATAGGATGACTGTCCCTTATTAAAAATTTTGAGAACGTCGCCGCGCTTCACGGCAACCTCCAGGTGTTCCGCAATCTCTTCTTCGTGGAAATTGTGGTGTTGACGAATCGCGTGGCATATCCGCTCGACACTCGGTCGCTGCTTCTGACTCCGGATCTTTCTGATCGCGTCCAGAAACCAAGCCGACCACGTGTCAGCGGACTCGTGCTCCCCCATCTCCTGGGGACGAGCGCCTCCTCCCAACTCCTCGAATTTACCGCCACCCCCACCTCCCACGTGAGTGAGGGCCTAGACATTCACATTCTGACAAGCCCCTGCAACCAAAGAAATAACAGAACCTTGAAAATTTGTCCTCTGGCACCTGCTCACAGATATTTTCATCGAGGTGCACTAGGTCGAATAAATGGAACTGGAGGAACATTCTTCAGGGAATTTTGGGTGATATGGTGCCTTCGAGGGTTAATACCAATTAATATGGGGTTCGCGCCAACAAGGGATGCACTAGGTCTAAAAAGCTAACATTCTTCGAGGAATTTCTGCTCACATAGTTTTCAGAAATAAAGAATAAGGCATTAATCAGACTCGCGTCAATTGGGCTTCACTATATCATAATATTTATCATGTATTTATCATCTAAGATTGACGGGAATATTAGGAAGTTATTTTTTGTTAGCTGCAGATACATAATTCATCAAAATTCCAGTAATATTTGTTTAACAACACCCTGACATCAAAGATAGATATTTTCATGAAAGTGCACTAGGTCGAATAAATGGAACTGGAGGAACATTCTTCAGGGAATTTTGGGTGATGTGGTGCCTTGGAGGGTTAATGCCAATTAATATAGGGTTCGCGCCAACAAGGGATGCACTAGGTCTAAAAAGCTAACATTCTTCGAGGAATTTCTGGTCACATAGCTTTCATAAATAAAAAAGAAGGCGTTAATCAGACTCCCGTCAATTGGGCTTCACTATATCATAGTATTTATCAAGTATTTATCATTTAAGATTG
>NC_046657.1:21329686-21337673 GCF_010883055.1 Belonocnema kinseyi | reverse complement strand
TTAATACCAATTAATATGGGGTTCGCGCCAACAAGGGATGCACTAGGTCTAAAAAGCTAACATTCTTCGAGGAATTTCTGCTCACATAGTTTTCAGAAATAATGAATAAGGCATTAATCAGACTCGCGTCAATTGGGCTTCACTATATCATAATATTTATCAAGTATTTATCATCTAATATTGACGGAAATATTAGGAAGTTATTTTTTGTTAGCTGCAGATACGTAATTCATCAAAATTCCATTAATATTTGTTTAACAACACCCTGAAATCAACGATAGATATTTTCATGAAAGTGCACTAGGTCGAATAAATGGAACTGGAGGAACATTCTTCAGGGAATTTTGGGTGATGTGGTGCCTTCGAGGGTTAATACCAATTAATATGGGGTTCGCGCCAACAAGAGATGCACTAGGTCTAAAAAGCTAACATTCTTCGAGGAATTCCGGTACACATGGCTTTTAGGAGTGTAAAAGACGGCTTTAATCAAACTCGCGTCAATCGGGCTTTACTAGATCGTAGTGTTTGTAAAGTATTTATCATATTAGATTGACAGGAACATTACAAAGTTATTTTTTAATAGCTGCTGATACATAATTCATGGTTTTCAACAGTTCTCTAAAAAAGAGAAGAATATTTCTCAGGAAATGTGTGATCATATGACATAATTTAGTCGTAATAAATATTTATATGAGATTTGCAACCAAATAGTTATTTGACTAATTTATGTTCTTAATTAAAAATCGGTCTTGTCATTTTAAAAATTAAACTATTTGATTGAAAATTCCTCTTTTAGTAAACAATTCTTCTTATTGGTTTGAAAATTCAACAATTTCATTTAACTTTTGGTTTCCTTTTTTTTTTTACTAAAAAAACTTTCTGTATCAAAAATTCAAGAATATCGTAAAAAGTTATATTATTTGGTTATACAAATTAACTTGTTTTGTCTTTTTTGGTTGGGAATTGATCTTCTTGGTTAAAAATTCGCCTGTTTGGTTTTAAAATTAATCTTTCTGGCTTGAAAATTTTAATATTCGGTTGGAAATTTAACTATTTAATGTTCAAAATATTTTCTATATCAAAATTCAACAACATATTGTGTTGACAATTCATCTTTAAAAATATACAATTAAAGTAGCAGTTTCAAAATTCAAGTAAGAGTTGAAAATTTAATTATTTTTTTTTAAAAATCCAACTATTTTGTTAACAAGTCATCAGTTTTGGGCAGAACTTCAACTGTTTCTTGAAAATTAATGTTTATCTTGATAAATTTAAATTGTCCATTTTTAGTTGAAAATTTATCTTTTTTATTTTAAAATCTATGCATTTTGTTTTAAAAAATCATATTATTGAGTAGATCATTAATTTTATTTAGTTGGGCACTGAACTATGCTTGAATTTTTTCTTGTTGTGGAAATACCAACTATTCTATCTTTTGTTGAAAATGTAACTATTTGATTGAAAATTCATGCGTATTTTTTTATAATTCCTCTTTTTTTGGTAAAAAAAAGCATCTTCTTGGCTTTAAAATTAAATAATTTGGTTACATTTTTTTCTTTCATAACTAAAAAATATTTCTTGATAAAAGTTTCTTTTTTTTTTTAGTTAAAAATTAACATCCTTAAATAAAAGTTCAACCTTTTCAACACTCTTTTTTTTAATTTCTTTTTTTTTTTATTCAATTTTTTCTTCTTTCATAACTCAAAAATCGTTCTTAATTAAAAATTCCTCTTTTGGTAGAAAATTCGTCTTCTTCGCTTGAAAATTCAATAATTTCATTTGGTTGATTGTTTTTCTTTCTTTACTAAAAAAACTAAAATTTAAAAATTCTCTGTACGACCTTTCGTAGTTATAGCACTTAGAAAACTCAAAAAAATATACGTAGGATGAAAATTTTAAGCTAAATAAACTCGATTATTAAATAAATCGATATTAAATAAACACGATATAAAAAAAGTCAAGAAAAGAAAAATGTTTCTTTTTGAAAGACCTACAACATTATCATAACAACTTTTTGAATTTGTTCAAAAAATTTCGAATTCAAATTTTGACAGCACAAAAAAAATGAAAAATAAAAAATTCCATTTTTCGGTCAAACGATGCAAGATACGACAATATATGAATGGATGAAAATTGTGCACCAAAAAAAATTTAGTTCTTAAATAATCTTAATTAATTTCTACGAAAAAAGACGAATTTTCAACTGCAAAAGATCATATGTAATAATTGAATTTTTAGTCAAAAAATGAATGTTTAACCAAAGAAATTAGTTTTTAATTAATATTATGGAATATTTAATTGGTAAATTGTGACATTTTCATTAAAAAAAAATTTTTCAACAAAAAAAGCAACAAGTTTTCAACAAAATAGTTAAATTTTCGGATAAAGAATTCCTTTTCATGGAAAGATAAAGCAATTTTTCAATTAAATAGCTCATTTTTCAACCCAAGCAATGAAGTTTTAATTAAAATTATTGAATATAAAAATAATTAATATAATTATTATTGAATTTTTAATTTAATTATTAATATAATAATTCAATGTTCTAGTGTAATTAGTTAAATTTTAAGTTAAAAAAATCACATTCGACAAAAAAAACTAATTTAAAAAAGTTACATTTTCAAACAAAGTAATTAAATTTCAACTGAAATTATAAATATCTGATTGGAATAGTTGAATTTCAATCCAGAAAGATCAGTTTTCAACTAAGATGATGAATATTTAAACGAAATATGTAATTGAATTTTTGACCAAAAAGATGAATTTTCAACCAAGAACATTGATTCCTACGAAAAAAAAAGAAATTTTCAAGTCAAATATTATTATCGAATAATTAAAAGTTAAAATAATGTTTAACAAGAGAGTTTAACTTTTAATCAAGTAATGTTTTCCTACCTAAAGGTGAATTTTCAATACACAAGAAGAATTTTTAGACAAGGAGATTAACTTTAAAAAAAAAAGATCATTTACTATACAAAAAATCTAGTTTCTAACAAAATAGGTGTATTTTCAACATTATAGTTAAATTTTCTATTAAAAAATACAAATTTTCATTCTACTTCTTGAATTTTGAACGAAGAAAGATTAATTTGCAACTAAAAATGAAACAGTTGAATTTTCAGTTACAGAAATTAATTTTCAATCAAACTGATGAATTTTCAACTAAAATGATGAATCTTCAACTGGGATAGTTGAGATTTTTATAAAAAAAGAAGAATTTTCCAAAAAGTACATAAATTTTTAAACAAATAGTTGAATTTTTAAGTAATAAATGTCAATTTTCAGCCAAATAGTTGAAATTTGATTTAAACAAAATATTAATTTTTACTTTAACATCGAACAGAAATAAAATTTCTTACGAAAAAATTTGTTATGCTAAAAAAACATGAAAAAAATTTTAATTAAACAACAGACTTTCAAATTACCTTAATTTTCGGCTCTTTAGAGACAAAAATAACAACTAAAAAAAGGAGAAACAAATTTTCAACCAAAAATAAAATAGTTCAATTTTATTTAAAAAATCGAATTCTTCACAAAAAAGTTTAATAATGTAATATCAAGCTACTTTTACAAATAAGGAAACATTTTTATTCAATTTAATATTACAATTTAAAAAAATAAGAGTGACCGTTTTAATCGAAGAAATAAATTCCCGGTTTTTTCCCCGTTCGTAAAAATTTGTCTCGGTCAATAAAATTAAAAAATTAAAACTCTAATGCTAACTATTTTTCTATTTTAAATAATAAAAAATAAACTACAAATTAAAGCACTCAAAATGCATCTGTTGAATTTTTAACTTTTAAATTGAAGTTTGAAAGTTTTTTAATTAAAAAAATTTCTATTCAAATGTTCAATAATTTATACGTATAAAATAATAACATTTTTTAATAGAAAAACTTTAAATAAAAAAATTAAACAATTAAAATTATATCAAAAATTAAATTAAAATTTAAAGCTGCCAACTTTAAAATCTTTAACTTTTATAAACTATAATTTTTAAAGATTCAGATTCAGTTGCCAAAATATAAATCCACGTTATCATTTTCAATCATCTAAATTAAAAAATCAACCAATGAACTTTAAAATTTTCAAAATTATACTTTTTTAAGGAATTTTAAATTAGAAACATTAAACATTACAAAATTGAAATTTTTTTTAACTGAACATTTCTTAAATCAGAAGTTAAATTTAAAAACTTTTTTAATTTAAAATTATTATTGAAATTTTTATCTTTTAAATTGAACTGAATTTTTCCTATACAATTTTTAGAAAATCCTGCACATTTTTAAAACAAAATCCTTAAAGCTTTGACGTATAAATAAAAGTTGAACACGTATTATTTGTAGAAGAAATAGTCCATTTTTTTCTACAAATAATAAGTGTTCAATTTTTATTTATACATTAAAATTCAACAATTTCATTTACAAATTAAATATTTTCCGTTAAAATCGGGAAATTCTTCAATTTTGAACGAATTTAAAATCGTTTTGTCAAATCATTTATTGTTCACTTTTTAATACTTAAAGTACAGATCCATTAAAATTTCTTTATTTATATGTAGAGTCGATAAAATAAAACTGGTTTTTATCCAAATTTTTCAACGTCAAACGCTTTTAACGTTTAATTGTTCAAGTCTTCAAGCAAGTAATGAAAAATTCTTTCAATTAAAAATGTAAGCTTAACAAAAAGAATCTAAAATGGCAAATTTTGTAAGCAAAAGATTTTCGAAATACGCATTGCAAACTAAATGATAGCATTATTGAACAGGATATATGAAGTAATTATTTAAAAAAAAAAAAACGGTTGAAATCAAACTTGAACACATTTTTAAAAAAGAAAAAAAATTCCTGGTCAAAAAATAAATTCCCTGTCATTTACCGGTTTTCCCCGTCTCAAAAAATACCTAAAAATTGCAATATTACATTTTTGGCTAAAATACAACTCGAATAGATGAATTGTTAACCAATAAATCTTTCTTGAATCTCGAAAAAAAAAAAAAATCCGAACTCATTGCATCTGACTGAGTCATCAAAAAACTGCTAGACACTTCTAAAAATATAGCAGGGATTAAAATAGATATTCGGTTGCTTCCTGTCTTTAAAAAAAAACGTGAGTTCGTGCCTTTTATTGGGGCCTAAGTAGACGAGGGTCGAATTCCGGCTTCCTAACCTTCCACAGACCCCCAGGGAGTGAAGGCCGACCCCCGCAGCGACCTGGGGCCATTACATTGCCAGGAATTACTTTTAAATCGTGTTCCAATATTGACAGACAAATTGTGCGATCAAAACATCAATTACTCATTCTCCACGGTCTCCGATTATCACGGAGATCAGGAATTCAATAATTGCCAGTGGAAAAAAAAATGAGAAATAATATTACTTTTCTTTTATTATTTAATGAAAAGTTTAGAAAAATAAATAAATGGGTACATTTTAGAGAAAATAAGAATATTATCCGCATTCATTAATTATAATGTATTGTCATTTCTCGAAATTTATTGCACAAACTGTTATGTTAGCAAATATTACTACTATTCCTATAACAAATTTATGTCGCGGTGAAAGTCTGGCAGAAAACGTCATTGATCGCCGATGATTTCTAATTTATTTTCTACTTTGGCAAGTAATATTGTTTAAAAACGTAAAATTTAGTTATTTTAAGAATTATTTGTGATAATTTTATTAAATTTTATTATTTCAGGGTGGACGCAAAACCTAATTTTCAATAAAATAGTTGATTTTTCGAGCAAAAGAGGTGACTTTTTAACAAAATAATTCAATTTTCAATACAATAATTATATTTTTAACAAAGTGGTTAAATTTTCAAATAAAAAAGATTAAACTTTAACCATAAACAATTGAATATTCAACCAAATAATTGAATTTTTAGCCAAATAATCGATTTTTTAAACAAAACGGATTATATTTCATCCTAAAACAGTTACATTCTCAACAAAAAAAATGAATTTTTAACTAATACACATTTTTTAGTCAAGAAAGAAAATGAACAGTCTTCAAATTAGTAAACTTTCAAGCCAAAACAAAATAAAAATTAATTAATTAATTAGTTAAAAAAAACATTATCAACTAATCGTCGAATTAAAAAAAAATCAGTTTTAACCAAGCTATAACCAAAATTTACTTACAAGCAAATAATTGAATTTTAAAGCAAAAAGACGAATTTTCAACCTGCAGATTTCAAACGTATAATTAAATGTTCCACCATAAACTATAAATTTTCAACCAAAAGTTGAACAATTAAAATTTCAAATAAAAAAAAAGAACAAAGAATGAAAAAATTCTTCAAATAAAATTTGGAATAGCAACTTGGTCAGGGACAATTTTGAAAATTACGTTTTGCGCCCACCCTGATATAATATTCTTGCCAATAACTTCTTTTCCTTATATGTATTTCTATTTATGTTTTTTTTTTCAGTTACTTCCTCCTGACAATTATAGTTTCTATTTAAAAATATACTTATTTAATTTTAAAAATTCAACAATTTTGTTAAAAAGGCATCGATTTTCGTTAACAATTCATCTTTTTGGGAAGAAAATTCACTTTTGATTGAAAATTTATATTTTGCTGTTAAAACTTTAATTAGAATCTTTTTTCGTTCAAAATTAAAATATAATTTTTGAAAAGTATTCTTTCTGGCTTAAAAATTCATCTCTGGTAGAAACTTTTATCATTTTTTATAAAATATTGTTTGCTTGAGAATTAATTTTCTTTGGTTGAAAATTCAACTATTTGAGTTTAATATTCATAATTTTAAGTTAAAAGTGTACCGTTTTTTTTATTCAAACATTCCAGGGGAAGACTAATTTATTTTAGGTAAAGTTGCCATTTCCGTTGAAAATTTAACTTTGTGTAAAATCGTTTTCTTCTTGGTTGATACTTAATTTTTTTAACTGAAAATTTAACTATTAAATTTTTTGTTGAAAATTATTCTTTTTTAGTTGAAGATTAATCTGTTTGATTGAAAACTTATCTTTTTAGTTAAAAATTCATCTATTTGGTTTAAAATTCATATAATTTTATGAACAAACTTATTTTTTGTTGAAGAAGTAATCTTGTTTGAAAAGATACCTTTTCCAGTTTCCAGTTGACGATTTATCATTTTACTTAAAAATTCATATTTTTGGTTAAAAATTCACCACTTTGGTTGAAAATTTCTCTATTTTGTTGAGAATATTTTTTACTTGGTTGATCATTAATTTTTTTAATGTAAAATTTTATTATTCCATTTTTGGTGCAATAATAATATTGTTTAATTGCAAATTAAATTATTTGTGTCAAAAATCATATAATTTATTGAAAAATCGTCTTTTCTGGTAGAAAATTAATCTTTTTGATGGAAAACTCACCTCTTTTGGTTGAAAATTTAACTATTCTAGTTTTAGATTCATCACTTCGGTTGAAAATTCAACCATTTTTTTTAACAAACTTTTTTCACTTGTTTGTTTATTATTTTTTTGTTTTGACTGAAGATTTAACCATTCAATTTTTTGTTCAAAATTGTTCTTTTTTAGTTGAAAATTAAACTGTTTAGTTAAAAACTTATCTTTTTTCCTTGAACGAAAATTTAACTACATCCATTTTTGGTTGAAAATGGTTCTTTTTTAATTGAGAATTAAACTTTTTGGTTGAAAATTCATGTAATTTGTTGAAAAAATGTCTTTTACTTTAAAAAAGTATTCTTCTTTTTTTAAATGAACCTTCTGGCTTAAAAATTCAACTATTCCATTTAAATATTTTAATTTTAAGTTCAAAATTGATCTTTTTCGTTGCAAACTCAACCATTCCCGTTAAAGAATCATAATTTTAGTTAAAAGTTCATTTTTTTGTTTGAAAATTCAACTATTGCAGTTGAACAATCATCGTTTTAGTTGAAAATTAAACTCTTGGGTTGGAAATTTATATTTTTAGTTGAAAATTTAACTTGTTGGATGGAAAATCATTAAATTTTTTGATAAATCGTCTTTTC
>NC_046657.1:21321668-21329586 GCF_010883055.1 Belonocnema kinseyi | reverse complement strand
TAAAATTTCATTTTTTTGGGTGAAAATTGAACTATTGCAGTTGAAAAATCATGGTTTTAGTTGAAAATTTATCTTTTTGGTTGAATATTTAACTTTTTAGATGAAAAATCATTTAAATTGTTGAAAAATTGTCTTTCCTTATAGAAAATTAATCTTTTTGTTTGATCATTCACATTTTTTGTCTGAAAATTCATGTAATTTCTTGAAAAAACGTTTTTTTTTTTTTTGTTAAAGAAATTAAACTCCTTGTTTAAAAATGTACCTTTTTGATTGAAAATTCAACTATTCCATTTGAAGACGCATTATTTTTAGTGAGAATTTCATATTTCTTTAATTCATTATTTTCTTTAAAACCCCGTTTTTTCTGAGCTGATAATTTATTTTTTTTTTAACTGAAAATTTAACTATTCTATCTTTACCTTAAAACTAATCTTTTTTAGATAAAAATTAAACTACCTGAATGCAAATTTATCTTTCAGTTGTAAATTCAACTATTCCAGTTGAAGATTCATAATTTTATTTCAAAATTCGTCACTTTGGTTGCAAATTTATTTTCCAAACTAAAAATGTACCTACAATTTTCCATTTTTTGTGATTCTTTTAGATGGCAGATATATTATTTTTAAAAATTACCGATAAAGTACAAAAAAGGGTTCAACAAAAAGTAAATAAATAGTGCCATTAGCCGAAAATTTTAAGAAAATTGTGTCAATATCCCCGTTTTTTTCTCGCGAAATAGTACAAAAATAGTGTGTCCTCGTTCAAAAAAAATGTGAACACAGTGTCAATAGTGTCTTAAAAAGGGACGAGTGCAGCTCGAAGTGGCGTTGACCAGGCTAAAAGTTGACCTAGGTTTGGGCTCGGGTAATAAATATCCTAGGTAATAAATAACCTCGAGTTTCTTTGTCGTGTGTTGAAAAAGAGGAGGCTTCGACTTGAAGCGGAAGCGTCTTTTTCCAAAGAAAATAAAAAGGGAGCTTTATTTTGCTTCGTTTCGTGTTCCGTTACTTTTTACAACTCGTCTAAATTTATTAAGTCTCCCCTCCTAGTTTTCCTCCAGTCTCAAGTTCACGCCACGCCCCCTAGATTCGGCTCTGCTGTCCAAATGCAAATTCCTCTGAATGTCATACTATTTAAATTCCCCTCTTCGTGTTTACTCAAATGCGCACGCGCATTTCAACCACGTGCTTGAGTTCCCGCCAAAAATGCAGGGATTTTACAGCGTAAAATGAGCTCAAAAAAGGGAGAAAGCGTGATTTTTTTTACGGAAACAAGAAAAATAGGGAAAAGATTGACCAATTATTTTTACATTTAGAAAAGTAGAAGCAATCTTTTTCATAAGAAATTAGTATAGTTTATAAATAATGTTTTTTTCAGTCTTTCTAAATATCTAAATTGGTAAAAATAGTAATATTTAATAAAATATAAATTAATAATTGTTTTTTTCATTTCAGAAAGTAACTTTATTAAAGGTTACGTTTCTTCTTAATGGTACAAGTTTCTCGAGAATCAATTGATGTATTAAATTCAGAACGGATCGAAATAAATAATATAAAAAAAATAATTTTGTTGCTAAAGTCCATAAATTTGAATAAAAATCCAAACAAATGTTTATTTTTTTCTTATATTTCAAATTCAGTGCATATTAACGTAAAATTAATGTGAGTACAATATTAAATTCAATTTAAAATGATTCCCATTCCTTTCAAGTAAAAATGTTGTTATAAACAAATTACATGAATTTTTAACCAAATAGTAGAATAGTCAGATAAAAAGATACATTTTCAAACAAAAAGTTTAATTTTCAATTTAAAAAAAAACCTAATTTTCAACCAAAAACAGAATGGATAAATTTTCATTTAAAAACATTAATTATCAACCAAGACAACAAATATTTAACAAAATAGTTAAATTTTCAACCAAAATTATGGATTTTCCAACAAGAAGATTAATTTTTTAAAAATAGACGATTCTTCAAGAAATTACTTAAATTTTCAACTAAAAATAATAATTTGTCAAACTAAAAATGAAACAGTGAAATGCTTGGTTTAAAAAAATTAATTATCAACGCAGAACAAATTAATTGTTAGGCAAATAGTTAAATTTTCAACTAAAAAATATCGGTTGTCAATAAAAAAAATCGAATTGTCGACAATATATTTAAATTTCCAACCAAAGAGACGAATTTTTAACAAAAGAGTTTTACTTTCAAGCAAGTAGTTTAATTTTCAACCACAATCATACATTTTCAACTTAAAATATGAATCTTTTACTGGAATAGTTGAGATTTCCAACGAAAAGGGGAAATCTACAAACAAGAAGATTAATTTTTTACAAAAAAAGAAGCTTCTTCGACAAATTACGTGAATTTTAAACCAAAAACCGAATGGTTACATTTTCAGTAAAAGAAATCAATAATCAAATAAGAAAGAAAAGAATGTTTAATTAATAATTTTCCACTGAAATTATGAGTTTTTAACTAAAATAATATGAATATTTCACTGGAATAGTTGAATTTTCAACAAAAACAGTGATTTTTTAAACAAGAAGTTTAATTTTTAGTTAAAGAAATTAATAAAAAAAAAAAAAAAAATGGACAAAAAAATAGTTAAATTTCTACCCTAGTATCGAATTTTCAACTAAAATTATGAATCTTCAACTGAAATAATTAAATTTTAAAAAAGATTAGTTTTTAGCTTTTCAACCAATTATATGAATTTTTAACTTTCCAACAAATTATATGTTTTTTTTTAACGAAATAAGATTACTTTTCAACCAAAAATGGAATAGTAATTATAATTAACAACCAAGAAAAAAAGAATGCTCACCAAATAGTTCAATTTTAAACCAAAAAATGAGGTTTTCAATCAAAAAGATCAATTTTCCATCAGATAGTTAAATTTTCAACTAAATAACCCTTGAATTCATCCAAAAATACAAACTTCCAAACAAAGTAGTTGAATTTTCAATAAAAAAAGACAAATTTACAACGAAAAAGGATCAACTTTTAACAGTCTTTTCGAAGACTTAAAATTGAAACCAAACAAGTTACTTTTTTATCAACTGCTTGATTGTAGGAATTATTAATTATATTATTATTAAATACTCGATCAGAAAAATTTTCTTATTGATAAGAAATAATAATTGTATTTCCTGTTCTTCGGATAATTCTCTCTATCGATTGTGTATCTCTAACACGTTTTCAAGGCCCTATTTCCTAATTTACGCCAGCTCGAAATAGCAGCGAAAATCATGCTCGACTGGGCGCGTTTTTGTGAAGAAATGAATCATATGTGAGGTAATCGAGTATTTGATAAATGTGATTTTACCTTGACAAAAGTTCCACTCATAACAAATAATCATTTTAACTCGAGACGAAAAGGACATTTTTATTACCTTGATTTTATTTTCGATCCATTTTTTTTTAAATATTTAAAAATATTTTGGTTCAATGATCAGATGAATATTTCATTTAATATATTTACAGTTACCTAGTTTGACGGGAACATCAGAAAAATGTTCTTTCATACCTGCAGATACATAATTCATGAAAATTCCCTGAAGAATGTTGTTTTATAGGTTTATTTTGCACCAGGTCTCCAAAAAGGTTCATAGAGGAACTTTCTTCAGGGAATTTTTGGTGATTCAATATCTTGGAGGGCCAATAAACATTTTCATGGGGTTCGCGTCAAGCAGGACTCGAATAATAAATAGTAAAACCGACCAATCAGGTAATTAAAGGCCACCCTAAAAATGTAACGAGTGAGTTATTTATAAAATCCTATACAGGGTGTCTACTAATTTTCGCCCACGAAATTCCCGTTTTTTTCCCAGATGTAAATATCAAGTCACATAATATCATCACTTAAATTATTTTTGAATCTTTTAAAAACTTAATAATTAATACTTATTTTACTTACTCGATGTAAAATTTGTAAAACACTTCTAAATTTTATTTCGAAATCTTAAAAATATTGACAACTTTTTACATTTTAAATTATTAAACAAAAAAAAAATTAAATTTGTACAAAAAGAGAATAATTTTGTAAAAAATAGTTTAATTATTTAACACGAAAATATGATTTTACAAGAAAAAAAGTTAATTTTAAACCAAATAGATGAATATACTACCAAAAAGATTAATAGGAACATTCATTAACAAATAAGAAAAATTTTTTTAACAAAATAATTAAATTTTCAATAAAAAATGACTTTTCAACAAATTAAATTTAAATTCAACCAGGAAAGATAAATATTTTCAAAAAATCAGTTCAATCCTCAAACAAAGAATTGCATTTTCAACTAAAATGGTAAAACTTCTACACAAAGAGATGAATGTTCAAACACCTTTTTAACTGATTCAAATTATTCCAAGAATTTTGAAAAATAGAAAATCATTTATAATTTTCCCAGGAATCTAATAAAAAATGTGTTTTCTTGAAACTTTTTTTTTCTAAATCTTCCAAAACTTACATTTAATTTTATTTCTTTGAAATATTTTCACATTTCTAAGTATTTTTAAATCTGTTCAATACTCTTTAAATATATTTTTTTTAATTTGTCAAATTTGTCGAATTTTTTGATATTTTTTAGAAATCTTTCGAAATTTTCTTTAAAAATTCATATTTTTAAATGAAAATCATTTATATTTTCCCCAGGACACTGAAGAAAATTTTCTGGTCTCTTGAGACCTTTCAACATTCTTGAAAACCTTTGGAATTTTCAAAAATATATATTTCATCTTACTTTTTCTGAAATATTTCCAAAATTTTTATTATTTTCGAATCTGTTGATAACTTCTAAATATCTTCTAAAATTATTAAAATTTTTCTAACATTTACAAAAACAAATGTTAATAAATAGAAATGATTTATTTATTAAGAATACAAAAATTAAATATTCAAAAAATAATTTAAAAAAATTAAATATCAAACAAAATATTTCTTTGAACAAAATATTTTATTGCTGTATTCTCAATAAAGGAAGATTATTTTTTAAAACAATTTTAACTGCTTAAATGCTGGGATTTTCTAGTTCAGGGAATTTTACAGTTTCGGATATTTGATAAATTTGAAAATTTTCTGTCGGAAATTTTAAAATTCGGTTGGCACTAAAGAATCCCCAAAAATAACATTTCCGACAGTGTAAAATTCCCAAAAAGGAAAATATTTGAAATAAAAAATTGCCGAGATTATAAAATTTACCAAATTTAATAATTCAGAATTGGAAAATTCTCGAATAGTAAAATTATAAAACAGTTTATAGGGACGAATGAAAAATTCCTAAAGATAAAAAAGATCAAATTCCTTAATAATAAAAAATTGTTTCCAATTATTGCTACTTTAAATTCAAAAACTTATTTTAGAAACTTTCAACATTCAAAACAATTTTGAAATTAAATTTTAAAATAACAATATAAATTGAAAAAATATATTTCTAAGTAAAAATTGTCTCCAATTATTGTTATTTTAAATTCAAACAATGATTTTAGAAACTTTAAATATTTAAAATTTTGTTTACTGATAAAAATCTTCATTTAATGTATTTTTAATAAATATATAAATATTTATAAAAAAATGCAATTGTTTAAATTCGCGAATCCTATAATTCAGGAATTTTATTATTTATGAATTTGCAAATTTGGTAATATTATAAACTGTCGGGAATCTTATTGTTCTGAAATGTTCCAAATTGGTAATATTGTGAACGTTTCGGGAATTTTCCAAATCTGAATTTTTATTATTGTAGAATTTTATTTGTTTGGAATTTGATTATTCGACAATTTTATTATTCGGGAATTTTCCAATTCAAGAATTTTCCAAATCCGAAATTTTATTATTCTGAAACTTTATTATTAAGGAACTTTCAATTTCGGGAATTTTATTATTTGGGAAGTTTCCAATTAGGGAATTTTATTATTTGTGCATTTTATTATTTGAAAGTTGTATTATTCGGGAAGTTTCCAATTCAGGAATTGTATGTTTCGGAAATATTATTATTCGGTAAATTTCTAAACCCGAAATTTTATTATTCAGGAATTTTCCAATTTAGGGACTTTCCAAATTCGTAATTTTAATATTCTGAATCTTTATTATTCGTGAACTTTTAATTTCGGAAATTTTATTATTCGGGAAGTTTCCAATTCAGGAATTTTATCATTCGAGAACATTATTATTCGAGAATTTTCCAATTTATGACATTTCCAAACCCGATATTTTATTATTCGGGAATTTTCAAAACCTGAAATCTTATTATTAGGGAATTTTCCAATTTAGGAATTTTCCAAACCCGATATTTTATTATTCGAGAATTTTCAAATTTAGGAATTTTCCAAACCTGAAATATTATTATTCGGGAAATTTCCAATTTAGGAATTTTCCAAATCCGAAATTTTATTCTTCTGAAACTTTATTATTCGTGAAATGTTAATTTCGAGAATTTTATTATTCGGGAAGTTTTCAATTAAGGAATTTTATCATTCGGAAACATTATTACTCGGGAATTTTCCAAACCCGAAATTTTATTATTCGGGAATTTTTCAATTTAGGAATTTTCCAAATCTGAAATTTTATTATTCGTGAACTTTTAATTTCGGGAATTTTATAATTCACGAAGTCTCCAATTCGGGAATTTTATTATTTGGAAATTTTATTATTCGGGAAGTTTCCAATTCAGGAATTTTATGATTCGGAAATATTATTATTCGAGAATTTTTAAATTCAGGAATTTTCCAAATCCGAAATTTTATTATTCGAGAACTTTCAATTTCGGTAATTTTATTATTCCGGAAGTTTCCAATTAAGGAATTTTATCATACGTGAATAATAAAAATATTTTAAAAACATTACTCGTATCTTCCAAACTCGAAATTTTATTATTCCGGAATTTTATTATTCATCAATTTTCAATTTCTGGAATTTTATTATTCGGGAAGTTTCCAATTTAGGATTATTATCATTCGGAAACATTATTATTCGGGAATTTTCCAAAACCAATTTCGGAAATTTTATTATTCAGTAAGTTTCCAATTCAGGAATTTTTAAAATCCGAAATTTTATTATTCGAGAACTTTCAATTTCGGAAATTTTATTATTCTGGAAGTTTCCAATTAGGGAATTGATATTTGGGAATTAATAAAATTAGACAATTAATAAAAACGCTAAACAACATTATTCGTATTTTCCAAACTCGAAATTTTATTATTCGGGAAGTTTCCAATTCAGAAATTTTATGATTCGAGAAGTTTCCAATTCAGAAATTTTATGATTCGGAAATATTATTATTCGGGAATTTTCTAAGCTCGAAATTTTATTACTCGGGAATTTTCCAAATCCGAAATTTTATTATTCTGAAACTTTATTATTCGGGAACTTTTAATTTCGGAATTTTATTACTCGAGAAGTTTCCAAATCCGAAATTTTATTATTCGTAAACTTTCAATTTCGGAAATTTTATTATTCGGGAATTTTCCAAACTCGAAATTTTGTTATTCTCAAACTTTATAATTTGGAAATTTTATTGTTCGGGAAGTTTCCAATTCAGGAATTTTATGATTCGGAAATATTATTATTCAAGAATTTTCTAAACTCGAAATTTTATTATTCGGGAATATTCCAAATACGAAATTTTATTATTTTGAAACTTTATTTCTCGTGAACTTTCAATCTCGGGAATTTTATTATTCGAAATTTTTCAAATTCAGGAATTTTATGATTCGGAAATATTATTATTCGGGAATTTTCCAAACCCAAAATTTTATTATTTGGGAATTTTCCAGATCCGAAAATTGGATTATTCTAAAACTTTATTATTCGGAAACTTTCAATTTCGGGGACTTTATTATTCGAGAAGTTTCCAAATCCGAAATTTTATTATTCGTAAACTTTCAATTTCGGAAATTTTATTATTCGGGAATTTT
>NC_046657.1:21310622-21321568 GCF_010883055.1 Belonocnema kinseyi | reverse complement strand
GATCCGAAAATTGGATTATTCTGAAACTTTATTATTCGGGAACTTTCAATTTCGGGGACTTTATTATTCGAGAAGTTTCCAAATCCGAAATTTTATTATTCGGGAATCATCCAATTCGGAAATTTCACATTGTCGAGAATTTTATTATCCAGCAATCTTCCAAATTAGGGATTTGTATATTTCGCCAATTATCGTCCTTTATGATCCTGATTTGTATCGAGGAAAATAAGTAATCTCGGAAGAAAGATTATCGTAAATAATTTACGACCTTGCAAGTAATCAAGTTTTGCTCGCGCCCGTATCATATTGGGACTTAGGTGAAATAAAATACTGGTCGACCGGTAAAACAAGCGGAGGCCGGGTGTTATTTGGCCCCTCTCACCCTGAAAGAGGCAACAGCAGCTGCGAGTTTACGCCCGCCAACCGCCACTTTGTAATCCCTCCATATTCCGGAAAATAAACAAACTCGAAAGAAACTTTTGGAATATATTGACATTTTAATTAATAAAAAAGAATCTAGATTTATAATAAACCCGATTTTCTCTACACTTCTAATAATCTTTTGAGTTTTTAATTTCAAAATTACGGATTTTTTTTTTGACACTCCACTTAGTGCATTTTCCTATTTTTCGAATTTTCAAAATCAACCTTCTATTAGTAATTTTATTATAATTTTTTTAAACGACTTTTTGCATTATTTTTGACAATTTCCCAATTAAATGTAAAAATATATTTTTTACTTTTACATTATGGTATTTTCATTCAAAGAAAAAAATTCCGGGTTATTTCTCGATTCGTCAACAATTGTCAGGGTGATGAACACTTTTTTATTTAGGAGTTACATTATCTTTATTTTTATTCGTTAAAAGCTGATTATTATTCAATCAATTTATATCATCACTTGTTTTGAAATCTTTTTAATATTCCCTTAAAATTATTTGTTCAAAATTAAATATAATTTTTGAATTATTTTTCAAATCTTTCCAAGCTTCTAAATATCTTTTCAAATGATTCTAATTCTTTCTGAACATTTTTTTAAATCCTCAAAAAATTAAAAAAAAAAATGGCCTAAAATCTTTCAGATTATTTTTAGACAATTTTGGAAATATTTTGTAAAGTTTAAATCTTTTCGGAACTTCTAAATGTCTCTTAGGTGACTCGAATCTTTTTCAATAAATAATTCTTCAATTGTTATTTATACATTCAAATTAAAAAATTTCACTCACAAATTAAAATTTCTTCAAACAGAACATTTAAGATTTTCTATTTCATAGAATTCAGTTTAAAGTAGTTAAATATTGCTGAATATTTTGAAAGTGTTCTTTTTCTAATTAAAAAAAATTAAAAATTGAAAGGGTTAATGTTAAAATCTTTTTAAATATTATATTAAAATAATTTTTCCAAAATAAAAATTAATTTAAATTTTCACCTAAAATCTCCCAGGTTCTAATTGACAAATTTGGAAATATTTTGCAGACCTAAATTAATTTTGAATCCTTTCAGAAATTTTAAATATTGAAGTTACTCGAGTTTTTCTTGAATTAATAATTGTTAAATTTTTATTTATACATAAAAATTCAACAATTTCACTTACAAATTAAAAATATATTTTTTTAAAGAATTGTTCGAATTTTAAATAATAATTGAATAAAACTTATCAATGCAAGTTTTTTTTAAATGTCCATAACAGTTTTTTTTTTAATTATTGCGCTAGTCATAAAAATCTTGTTCTTTTGCATTGAGAAATATTTTATTTAAATTATTCTTACTTAAAATACAACAATAATTTTTTTAAACCACATATTTCATTAGCGTATTTTTTATTGAATAAATACGATGTATTGAAAATAATTTTTTTTTTTAATTATATGGATAAAATGGTGGATTATGCAAATCAAAGCGAAAAAATATACCATCACAGTATGGCCGTCTTCATTGAAGAAAAAAATTCCCGATTATTTCCGTTTCCTTTCCTTTTATTTGATATTAAATATATTTTTATAAAATTATTCTTTTAATATGAAACAATATTTTTATTACTAAAGTAACAATTAAAATAAACTTGAAATAAAACTCCCGAATTTAAATAATTAAAACATTCTTTTTATCAATATTATTTATTAATTAAAAACACAATAATCAAATATTTGATTATTTTTTTAAAAAAATAAATACGGAAATTTTGAAATTCGAAAATATTATAAATATAAACTGTTCGATAATTTTATTATTCGAAATTTTCTTCAATGTAGAGAATTTTTTTTTCGCTTTGAGTCGCACGTGTTTTTACGTTTTTTTTTCTTTATATAATTTTCATAGAATTATTGTTTTTTTTTTAATTCAAGCAATAGTTTAAAGAAACTTTAAACATCGAAACAACATTTTTTAGTAACAATATTTTATTATTGTATTTTGATAAATTAATATTTATTTTTAAGAAACTGTTCGATAATTTTATTATTCACCCTAATTTGTCTTGAAGTTTTTTTTTTTTTTAATTAACAATTTAAGTTATGAGAACATTTTCTGTAATTTAAAAAAAATGCTAATCTTATTATATATTTAAAAAAGTTTTAAAAACTTTAAGCACAAAATAATTTTTCTTATATAAAAATATTTAATTTTTAAAGGATAAATAATATTTATGAATAACAATTCTTTTAATTGTTATATTCGGCAATTTAAAAATTCAGAAATTGCCTAGTTCGGATATTTTATAATTCATCAATTTTTTCTTGCGAATTTTCAAACTCGAAAACATTATGAACTGTCCGGATCTTTATATTTCGGAAATTTTATTTTTCGGAATTTTTCATGCGCCCCGGATTTTCTATTTTGAATACTTTCTTTTCCGGGAATTTTATTTTTCCGAATTATTCGGTCGCCCGAGATTTTTCTTTTAAAAATTGGTAAAATTAGGTCAAAAAATTTTCGTTTAAATTTGATACAGTGGCAAAAAACTGGCAATTTCGATTGTTGGATTTTTTTATTTTATCAAACTGCTCTAAATTAAGCACCTAGAATAAATATTTGATGTAGATAATATTTGTTATCAAACCCCTCTCCTTAAATAAATTAACAAGAAACGTTATATTTTATGCGTTAAAAATAGTTCTCCAGGGTCATTAAATTACCTTGCAATAATTTTCTCCACGAAATGAAACTAGTTTAAACCCATTTTTCCCGAAACAGATCAATATTCGATCTTTTGAAAAAGATTCGAATGCACAAACGAGGATCCAAAAATCCGCGAAATCTGAATTTTTAAAAAGAAAGTGTGACAACATAAAAATGTCCAAATTTCTGAAAGTATCACGTGACTGTTTGTTTCCAGTGTCTTTATTACTTTGAATTTCCACTTATTAGTAAAGTCACTCTTTAAAAGTATATGAATATGTTAGCAAATGTTATGAAATCATTTACTTTCGCCAATATTCCCGACTAAAAACATTGACCTTCCTTGCAGTCTCTGATTTAAAGATCTGTCAAAATCTAGACATTATTTTGATTTGCCCCTGACAGGTGGCGAACCCAGGGAATCCCCTGTCACTCACAATAATAACAGCCACAATAATATAGTCGACACTTTTCAAACGAGACTAAAATCCCGTAACCTTCCCGACGGAAAACTCCCGTCGGCACACGTCCCGGGCAAATTTCTGCCGTTCTCTAACCCCCAAAACTCGTCACTCCCTCACCAAAAACTGTGCAAAACCCACAACTTTTTTTTCTGCGCGAGAGTAAACTGCAAAAATAAAGAATGGATGAGGGCCGTCTTCGTAATTACGACGGTTGCTCGCGATCCCAACGATCTCGAAGCCCGACGGGCAGCCATCTTGTGCGACTTGTCTCGACAAGTTCGCTCGATCCTAGTTTCTCCCGATTCTCGCACCCCCGGGTGCTGACCGTGAAAAAGGTCTCGATCCTCCAGCCGAGAAATATGTTTTTTCAACGGGAACGCTTTGTTTTTCGCTTGGGAGTTTCGCCCGCGGGGGAAAAGTGGCAAAAACGGAAGAGGAATGGATGGGACGAACTGTTGCGGTTCGTCCGTATGCGTCGGACGGCGATAATCCGACTTTGTTCAGTTTTGGCGGGTAGATGTGCACCTAATTACCTGTCAGCACGATTCCATGTGTAATCCGGGTTTGGATGGCACTTGAGAACCACACGGGCACGTAATCACGATCACCGATTATCTCCGCGGAACAGCGTCACATTTCACAAATCAACAAAGGTTACACTTGACAAAGATGGCCGACTGGCTACTGCGCACCCAGTGGGGAGCGCACTGCGCCGACCGACGTCGCGAAGCCGCGGGGCTCCTTAGCGATTGTGGTGTGTGTGAAAAGTACATGTAGGTGTTTAGAGTGATTGTTGGAGAGCCGGAACGCATGAAACTGTAGTCAGGACTCACTCCTGCTCGATCGCTCAGGTTCACGGGAACTGACGGGACTGGACTACTAGAGGAGTGGAGGGAACGAGGAATGAAGCCGGACGCAATCCCGAAGTGAGAGAGAGAGAGAGAGAGAGAGGAGGAGGAGGAGGAGGGAGACAAACATAGAGAGAGAGAGAGAGAAAGAAGATGAAGGAGAGTGAGCGATATATGAGACTTATCAGGCTGAGATGAGAGTGTGAGCCAGACATGAAAGTCGCGGGACTCGGGGAGTTTTTTAAGCCTTTTGTACACAAGATGAGCAACTTTCTGGCCAAGACTGAACTGCTGCTGACTCAGAGGAAAAGTTTAGGGAGGAATTTCGTAGGCGTAATATTATGACGTATTCTAGACAGAAACGTTTCTTTATCCAAAAAATGGAATATCTCCTTCGGAGTTAATAAGAAGATTGAATTATTCTTCACTATTATTTCAAAATATCCGAATGGATCCGAGTTCGGATTGAATTGAATTAATTCGGATTGAAAATCGGTTTCGTTCAATCAGAGTTCGGATTAATTTGTAACCGATTCCGATTAATCAAAATTGAGAACTTTTTTATGATTGCTTAGTTTAGATAGATTCGGATACAGATTTCGAAATGATTCAGGATACATTTTTTTCCGAAACTTTCGTCAGGATACAGCTATTTTCATTAAAAATACAGAATTCTCTGTCAAAAATATGTCGCATTAATATGCTTTTTTTTAAAACCAAAAAATTGTGGCGGAAATGAACCTATGTTTTAACCTTGGTTTAAGTATAGGTCTAAATTTAGGGCAGACCTGCGGTTTTTTCTTCCGGCCACTTGGACCAACTCCTAGGAAAAGAACAGGTTTTTTCGGGAAGTATGCTATGTGGGGAAGTCGAATCCTCAACCACAACAGTTTTTTTTTTTAATTAAATTTGGACTAAAATGGTAAACCTTCAAACAAATAAGACGATTTTTCAATTAATTTACTGTTTTCCACAGCGAATATGAATTTTCAATAAAAAATAAATATTTTTAAAACGAATTTTCAACGAAATAATTATATTTTTAACCAAATATATGAGCTTTTGACTAAAATATTGAATCTTAAACCACAAAAAGAAGAATTCTCGACAAAAGTAGAACTTCATAGGTGCGCATCGAGAAGACCTACTTAGTTAATTCCATAAACAAATTATGCCTATTCAGTCAAGAAAAAAAATTCTAAATAGGTGTATGAAAATTGTTAAAAATAATCAACAATTATTGTTTATTTGCAAAGTATTGTAGAAAAAATGTATTCGAAATACATTCTTTCTTGATTCCCTAAATTAATTGATCCTTTTCGTTGAAAAATGTTCAATCTCCTCATTTGTTTACGAAAATTTCTTAAATAATTAATAATGCTTGAAATTTGCAAAGTATCATACAAAAAAGTTATAAGAAAGATATTCTTAATTAATTTTGTATAAAAATAGAGCCTATTTATTACAACATAGCCAAACTCTGAATTTTGTTATGAAAATTGTTTGAATTATTTTTTATTCTTGTAAATATATCAAGAAAACTCTGAGTATAATTATGAAAATTGTTGAAATAATGAATAATTATTGTACATTTGCAAAATTACGTAAAAAATAGTTGTTTGGAATTACGTTCTTTCTTGATACCCAAAAGTAATTGATCCTATTTATTGACGAAAGGTCAAGCTCTTAATTTGTTGAAGAAAATTGTTAAAATAATGATTAATTCTTGGAAATTTGTAGTGCATTCTAGAAAAAAGTCAGCGGGAAAGATATTCTTAGTTAATTCTGTGAAAAATTGAGCATATTCGTTGAAAATGGCCAAGTTCTGAATTTGTTTAGGAAAACTGTTTAAATAAGTAATAATGGTTAAATTTGCAAAATATCGTAGGAACGATTCATCGCAAACCTAAAGATAGCCGATCCTATTCGGTTCTATCAGATCATATCCGATACTATCTGGGTCTATCACATCCAATTCGATTTGATCTTATTCAATTAGATCCTATTTTATCCGATTTTATCCGATCCAATCTGATTATATCCGACTCTACCTAATTTAATCCAATTATATCTGGTTCTATCTGTTCCTATTCACCCCTAATTATTTATATTTTAATTTATATTTTTTTCGATCCTATTTTATAATGCCAAATCGTAACTGCGTGAATTCGATTCTATTCAATCCTGTTTGATTTCCTCTGATCCTATCCTATTCTATTCTATATTTCCTAGCTAATCCTACCCGTTTGCATCCGATCCTATCTGATCCTTTCCAATTATATCCTACCCTATTTGATCCTATCCGATTCTATCCAATTCAATCTGATTATATCTGACAATATGATATATCTGATTCTATCAAATCTTATTCGATTCTATTAGCTCATAATCCATTATATCTGTATCTATTCTTTCCAATTCGATTTTATTATATCCAATTAAACCCGATCTTAGCCAATCCAATGGGAAGCTATCCGATCGGATTCTATCCAATTACATGTCCTTTATCTTGCCATCTGTGATTCTATTTGACACTATTGGACTATATCCAATTCTATATAATTCTACTCGATTTTATCCGAACAAATCTGATTCTGTCTGATCCTAGCTGATTCTATCCGATCCTTTTTGATGATGATAGTTCCTATCTGGGTCTACTTGGTTCTATCCTCTCCTGTTTGATTCTGTCAGATCCTATTATATCCTATACGATTATATATCATGTTATCTGATCCTACTTGATCCTATTCGATCATATCTGATTGTATCCAGTCATCCAATTATATCCAGTCTTATCCTATTCTATCCTATTCAATCTGATTTTAATCTATCCGATCCAATCCTATTTCATCCGATCCCATCTGATTTTATCCGACCCAATCCGATTCTATACAATTCTGTTTGATTCTACCCGATCATAACCTATCTCATGCGATTCTATATCAT
Source organism: Belonocnema kinseyi (assembly GCF_010883055.1). Taxonomy (NCBI): domain Eukaryota; kingdom Metazoa; phylum Arthropoda; class Insecta; order Hymenoptera; family Cynipidae; genus Belonocnema; species Belonocnema kinseyi. The sequence goes on along the minus strand of NC_046657.1, from coordinate 21,314,193 downwards.
CTGATCTGATCCTACCCTACCTGATTGCGTCTGATTCTATCTGATGATACTAACCTATCATACCTGATTCTATCTGATTATATCGAATGATATTTTATTTTGTTTTATCGGATTCTATCTAAAACTATACGATTATATCCAATTTTATTTATTCCTATTCGATTTGGTCTAACCTAATCCTATTTTATTCTATCCTATCTGATTCTATCCGATCCTAATTAATTATGTCAAGTCCTCTCTGGGTCTATTCGATTCTAGCAATCCTATATTATTCGATTCGATCGCTTTATATCCGGTCCTATTGCGTTCTATCCTATCCTATCTGATTATATTTGATATTATCTGATCTAATCCGATTCTATCTGACACTATTCGATTATATCAAATTATATATGATCCTATCCGAACCTATTCGATTTTGTGTCTGCTCAATCCCGTTCTGTTCTATCTTATCTGATTCTATCTGATCCTAATTGATTATGTCAAATCCTTTTTGTGTCTATTCGATTCTATCCGATCCTAATTGATTATGTCAAATCCTTTATGGTTCTATTCGATTTTAGCGAATCCTATTTGATTCTTTCCGAACCTATCCTATCCTATACGATTCCATATCAGCCTATCTGGTACTACCCTACCTGATTGTATTTGATTCTATCTGACCCTTTCCGATTATATCCATTCATATTTTTTCCTACCTCGTTCTATCTGATTCTATTTAACAAACCCGATTATATCTGACACTACCCTATCATATATGATTCTATGCAATCCTATGCGATGCTTTCAGATCTTATCTGATTCTTTCCAATGCTATTCGGTTCTATCAGCTCATATGAAATTTTATCTGGATCTAGTATATCCAATTCGATTTCATTCTAGTCGATCAAACCCGATTTTAACCATTCCTATTGGATTCTTTCCAATCCGATCTGAATATAACCGATCCTATTTAATTCTATCCGACCCTATTTTATTGTATCCAACCCGATCACATGATGTATAATCCTATCTGATTCTATCCGATCCTATTTGAATATATCAAACTTATCTGGATGTATTTGATTCTATGAAATCCTTTTTAGTTCTATCCTATCTAATTAGATTTTTTCTATCCGTTCCAATCGCATGTCATTCGATCCCATCTGATTCGAGCTGATTATATCCGATTCTATCTGATTTTATCAAAATATATCTGATTGCAACCGATCCTAGTTGATCACATCTTATCTTATTCGATTCTATTTAATCATATTCGGTTATATCCGATCCCATACTATTTTATCCAACCCAATCCCATTCTGGCCAATCCTATCTGATTCTATCCCATCGTATTTGATCATGTCAAATCCTATACGGGTCTATTCGATTCTATTTAATCCTTTTTCATTCTGCCCAATCCTATCCTATACGATTCTATATCATCCTACTCGATCATACATGATTCTATGCAATCCTATCTGAGTCTACCCAAGCCTTTTTGGATCTATCCTTTTCAATTCGATTTTATTCAATCCGATCCAATCGCATTTCATGCGATCCCATCTGATTCTATCTGACCCGAGCTGATTATATCCGATCCTATCTGATTCCATAAATTGTAATTGATCACAGCTGATTACATCTTATCTTATTCGATTTTATCCAATCCCATTCTGTTTTATCCGACCCTATACTATTTTATTCGACCCAATCGCATTCTGTCTAATCCTATGTGATTCTATCCCATCATATTTGATTATGTCAAATCTTATCTGGGTCTATTCGATTCTATTTAATCCTGTTTCATTCTGCCCAATCCTATCCTATACGATTCTATATCATCCTACTCGATCATACATGATTCTATCCAATCCTATCTGAGTCTGCTCAATCCTTTTTGGTTCTATCCTATTCACCTCGATTTTATTCAATCCGATCCCATCTGATTCTATCTTATCCGAGCCGATTATATCCGATCCTATCTGATTCTGTCAAATTCTATCTGATTGCAGCCGATCCTGGCTGATCACATCTTATCTGATTCGATTCTATTCAATCATATTCGGTTTTATCCGATCCTAAACTATTTTATTCGATCCAATTCCATTTTGTCCAATTCTATCCCATCATATTTGATTATGTCAAATCTTATCTAAGTCTATTTGATTCTATCTAATCCTATTTGATTCAGTCCGATCCTATCCTATCATATACGATTTTATATCATCCTACCTGGTCCTGATTGATCATATCTGATTCTGTCCAATCCTAGCTGAGCCTATCTAATCCTTTTTTAGTTCTAGCCTATTCAATCCGATTTTAGTCTATCCGACCCAATGACATTTCATCCGATCCCATCGGATTCGAACTGATTATATTCGATCCGATCCTAGTTGATTACATCTTATCTGATTGGATTCTATCCCATCCTGTTTATTTATGTCCTATCCTATCCTGTACATTTCTATATCATCCTATCTGATCCTACCTATTCTTATTCGATCATACCTGATCCTATCCAATCCAATCTGATTTTATCCAATTTTGTTTGGTTCTATATTATCGAATCCGATTTATTCTATTCGATTCAATTCTATCTCATCTGATACTGTTACATCCGACCCTTTCTGGTTCTATTAAATTGTATCTGATTCGATCCGACCCTATCTGATCCTATTCGAGTCTATCCAATCGTGTTTAATTCTGTCAGATCCAATCCTATCTTATACCTTTCTATCTTATACCTTTCTATCTCATCCCATCTGATTCTACTTGATTACATCTATTCCTTTTCGGTTATATCCGATCCTATTTAATCCTACCTGGTTCTATCCGGTCCCATACGCTTATATTCAATCTGACGATTCCATCTGATACTACTCAATTCTATCAGATCTTATGTGGTTCTATCTGACTCAATTCAACTCTATTATATCTGGTGAAATAAATAAATAAAATGAATTATATATAAATTTATAAATATTTAAATATTATAAGACATGCAAATATGAATAAATAAAATATAATACATTTTATTATATGCTTTTGAATTCAGTTACAATTTAGCTTATTCCCTGCTTTCCTTTTCGTGTATGCATATTCTTGAGGCCATCGCAGAATTTCTGTGTGGGGTAATAATATTGATTCTTTTTTTAAAGAACGCTCCATCTGCCATACTTCACCCTCCAATTTTCTTTCACGACAGGTCTCTTATGACCCTTTACAAAAGTCACTCCCTATTGTGTATTATCTTTCCGCTTCTTATTGCGAAAAAAAAATATTTACACTTGTGGATTTGCTAAAGAGCTCTCTCTAGCTTTCAAATAAAACTCTAAACTGAATTAATTTGCTTATTTAAAATCTTTTATTTTTCATCCTGATTATATATATTATATATTATTATATTTAATAGCTTATCGCACGTTTCTTTGATTGCCTGATCATCAGTTTGAATTGATTTGATCGAATTAAATTGCATAATTTTAACTATACATTTTCAAAATAAAAAACTTTACAATTTTTAAGATGAATAAATAAAAATTCTTAAATTTTGTGAAGATTTGTAATTGAAGATTCTTCAATTTTCATT
>NC_046657.1:21300387-21310522 GCF_010883055.1 Belonocnema kinseyi | reverse complement strand
TTCCAAATTAACTAAATTTCGAATATAAACCATCAAAATTACATCTTTGTAAATGGTAATACTTACAACATGCATGATTTTTAATTATACATTTTCAAAATATAAAACTTTGCAAATCCACAAATTAAAAAATAAAAAGTCTTAAAGTTTGATGATTTTAGAAATCAAAAGTCAAGTTTTCAATTCTGAATCTTCCAAATTGAAAAAAATCGAATGTTAATCATCTAAATTACAGAAATTTAATTATAAAACTTCACACTTGAATAAATTTTAATTTAAATTATCAAAATAAAAAAATTTACAATTTAAAGTTATACAATTTACACCTTTTCAAATGTAAAATTCCTCAATTTTGAAGATTTATAATTTAAAACATTTCAATTATAAAACTGTATAAATGTAAATTCTTCAATCTTGATCATTTTGAAGATCAAAAGTCAAGTTTTCAATTCTAAATTTTCCGAGTTGCTGAAATTTCAAATGTAAATTATTAAAATTACAGCTTATTAACGATAAAACATCAAGTTTGCATCATTGTTAATTTTCGAAAAAAAAAACCTTTTTAATGTTACATATTTCTAACTAAAACTTCTTAAACGTTCAATTATTTTGAAAATCAAAACTCAAGTTTTCAATTATTAATCTTCCAAATTAGAGAAATTTCAAATGTAAAGCATCAAATCTGCAGATTAAGAAAATGTAAAACTTAAAATTTGTCATCATTTATAATTGCAAATTTTTTGATAAAAAATTATTTAATTTTAAAGATTTATAATTCAAAGTTATATAATGCTGAAGAGTAACAATTGAAAACTGTTTAATTTGAAAGAAGTATAAATAAAAATTCTTACGTTTTTTAAAGATTTACAATGGAAAATTCTTTAATTTCATTGTTTGAAAATTAAAATTATTCATTTTTGAAGATTTATAATTAAAAACTCTTCAATTTGAATTACACATAATTCAAAATTCTATAACTTTAAAGAGTTATAATTCAAAACGGTTTAATTTTAAAGAAGTATAAATAAAAAATCTTAAATTTGTTTCAGATTTAAAATTAAAAATTCCTAAATTTTAAAGCTGTTTAAATAAAAATTCTTGAATTTTGATGAATTTGAAGATCAAAAGTTCATCAAAATTATATCTTTTTAAATGGTAAAATTTTCAACGTGCATCATTTTTAATTTCACATTTTCAATATAAAAACCTATCAATCTTACAAATGTATAATTAAAAGTTTGTAAATTTTGATGATTTTAGAAGTAAAAAATTAAGTTTCTAATTCTAAATCTTCTAAATTGAAAAAATTTCGAATTCAAACCATCAAAATTGCAGATTTTAAAAAAATTAAACTAAAAATTTTATAATTGTGAATTTTCAAAATCACAATTGGAAACTGTTTAATTTTAAAGTGTAAATACATTTTTTTTAAGATTTCAAATTGAAAATTCTTCAATTTTTATCATCAGATATTTAAAATTCCTCAATTTTGAAGATCTATAATTGAAAGTTCTATAATGTTGAAGAATTCCAATTAAAAACTATTTAATTTTAAAGAAATATAAATAAAAAAATCTTAATTTTTTTGAAGATTTATAATTGAAAATTCTTTAATTTTCATCGTTTACAAATTAAAATTCTTCAATTGTGTAAATTTATTTTTTAACTGTTTATTCTTAAAATAAGAAGCTTTTAAATTTTAAAGTAGCAGAAATAAAAATTTCAACTTTTACACATTAAAATTACATCTTTTTAAATGGCAAAACTTACAACTTGTATAATTTTAAATTGTACAGTGTTAAAATTAAGAACTCTTCAATTTTAAAGGTTTGTAATTGAAACTTCTATAACTTTGAAGAGTGCCAATTGAGAACTGTTTAATTTAAAAAAAATTATAAATAAAAATTCTCAATTTTTTTGAAGATTTACAGTTAAAAATTCTTAAATTTTAAAGCTGCAGAAAAAAAATTCTTTAATTTTGATGAATTTGAAGATGAAAATTTAAGTTTTTAATTATAATTCTAATCTTCCAAATTGACTAAATTTCAAGCATGAATCATGAAAATTACATTTTTTAAATTGTAAAACTGACAACTTGCATAATTTTTAATTGTAAAATTTTAGAATGAAAAACTTTAATTTTAAGGATCTATAAATAAAACTTCTTAAATTTGAATGATTTTTAAAATCAAATTTTCAATTAAAAATCTTCTAATGTAAATCATAAAAATTGCAGCAATTTTTTATTCTAAATCTTAAAATCTGCATAATTTTGTATTGTAAATTCTGAAAATTAAAAACTCTTCAATTTTAATGTTTAATAATTCAAAGTTCAATAATTTTGAAGAGTTTCAATGGAAAACTTCTGAATTTTAAAGATGTAAAAATAAAGGCTGTGTCTGGTCGACCAGAAAAATTGAGGGAGTTGGAAAATAGGGTGGGACTAGTCATCCCGAAAATTCGGGACGACTAACCAAGCTTATGAAAAATATTTTACTACTCACCCCGAATTTCAGAACGAAGACAAACTTTGATAAATAAAACTTCTTAATTTTTGATCATTTTGAGCATAAAAAATTGTAAACTGTTATAATTAAAGATTTTTTAATTTTAAACATTTATAATTTAAATTTCTTCAATTTTAAAATTCCTAAAATTTAAAACTGTATTAATAAAAATGCTTAAATTATGGTGATTTTAATGATTTTGTAGAACACAGTTCAAGAGTTTTCAATTCTAAATCTTACAAGTTGAACAAAAAAAAATATTTTTATTTTACAGAGGTTTAAATAAAAGTTCTTGAATTTTGATCATTTTGAAGATCAAAAGTCCAGTATTCAAATTAAAAAAATCTTCAATTTTAAAGTTGGATAAATAAAAATTCTTAAATTTGGATGATTCTGAAAACCAAAAGTAAAGTTTTCAATTCTAAATCTTCAGAGTTGATGAAATTTCAAAATCCCAATCATCAAAATTAAACTATTTTTATTATAAAACTTAATATTTCATCATTTAAATTTCAAATTTTTTAAATTCTTCCATTTTAAAGTTGCATGAAAAAAAATTCTTAAATTTGGATAATTCGGAAGATAAAAAGTCAAGCTTTCAATTATAAATCTACCAAATTGAAGATATTTCGAATGTAAAGCATCAAACTTACAGATTTTTTTGATTGTGAAACTTAATATTTCATCATTTATTATGGTAAATTTTTTAAATTGCAGTCTTCAATTTTAAAGATAATCAAATACAATTTTTTAAATTTTGAACATTTTGGAAATTAAAAGTCAAGTTTTTAATTCTAAATCTTCCAAGTTGAAGAATTTTCAAATGTAAAGCATCAAAATTACAGAATTTTTAATTGCAAGAATTTAAACAGCTTGAAAGTTGAATAATTTTTGTTTTTAAATTTTCAAAATTAAAACCTCTTCTGTTTTTAATATTTATAAATAAAAATTCCCAAATTTGGATTATTTTCCAGATCGTAAGTCAAATTATTCATCCTAAATTTTCCTAATTAAATAAATTTCGAAATATAAGTAACAAAATTATAGCATTTTTAATTTTAAAACTTTAAATTTAATTAATTTTTTAATTTTCAAAATTAAAATCTCCTCAATTTTGAAGATTCATGAATAAAATTGGTTTAATTTGGATTACTTTGTAGATGAAAAATAAAGTTTTAATTTTTGAAAATGTACAGTTTAAAATTATGCAAGTTTAAGTTTTACAATTAAAAGAGCTGTGATTTTGATAATTTGCGTTCAAAATTTCTTCAATTTCAAAGATTTAGAATTGTAGGCTTGACTTTTGATCTTTAAACTCATCCAAATTTAAGCATTTTTATTTATAAATATTTAAATCTGAAGATTTTTCAATTGTATTTTTTTTTTAATTCTTGAAACCTGAAGTGCACGTTTTTAAATTTAAATTGTTTTTAATTATTTAAACTTAAATTGAAAATTATGCCAGTTTTAAGTTTAACAAATTAAAAAACTGTGATTTTTATGATCTAAGTTCAAAAATTCTTTAATTTGGAAGATTTAGAATTGAAAATTTGATTTTTGATCTTCAAAATCATTGAAATTTAAGTTTTAACTTAAGATTTCAGTTTTCAATGTATAATTCCAAAACAGTTCATTTTTGGACCTTAAAAAATAAATTCTTTAGCTTAAAAAGTTTAATCTGACATTAGCGAATTTTACATTGTAAATCTCACAAATTAAACTATAAACATTGTAAAAAACGTTCAAAATTAATAAATCTTAAAAAATAAAGAGTTTTAATTTGCTAATCGTTGAAATTGAAGAATTTATGAATTTTAAATCTTTAAAAAAGAAATATTCAGAAATAAAACGATCAAGTACATACCATTGAAATATAAAGGTAGAAAGTATAATATATTTTTTAATTCTATATTTTCAAAATTCAAGAATTTTCATCTGTTGATTTTTCAAATTGATAATTTTTTATTTTACATCTTTAAATTTAAAAAATATTAAAAATTCATGAATTTTTAATTTTTCAAAAATATTCAATGGAAAACTCTTAAATTTTAGAGATACAAAAGTAAACCTTATTTTTTGAAAATATAGAATTACCAATCATTATTAGTCCATTGTCAAGATTTATATTTTTATGGTGTGTAATTTGGATTTTTTTAATAGTTTAATTTTAAAAATTTACAGTTGAAAATGATAAACTTTCACGGTTTTAAATTTAACACTACTCAATTTGAAGATTTATAATTGAAAACTCTTTAAATTTTTAATTGTGTAAATAAAAATACTTAAATTTGGATGATTTTGGAAATTTAAAATTTAAGTTTTCAATTATATAGGTTTCAAAATGAATACATTTTTACTGTAAGGCACAAAAAAATACAGAATTTTTAATCGTAAAACTTTAAACCACCATAATTTTAAAAATTAAGTTTTAAAAACAAAAACTTTCTAATTTTACAGAAATGTAAATAAAAATCGCTAAAATTGAATGATTTTAAAGATCAAAAGCCAATTTTATATTTTGAATCTTCCAAATTGAAGAAATTTCGAATGTAAATCATCAAAAGCACAGACTTTGTATAATAAAACTTCAAACTTGCACACTTTATAATTAAAAAATATAAAAATTAATATCATTTTTTAAAGATTCAAAATTCAAACTTCCCCAATTTTAACGAGTTACTCACAATTTAATATTTTTAATTTAAAAAATTTATTAATTTATTAATTCCAAATGTTCGAAATTTCAAATACCACAGAATTTTTCATTGCAAAACTAAAAACTTGCATCATTTTCAATTTTGTAATTTTCAAAATTGAAAGAATACGAATTTTCAACAAATAAAATTAATTTTCTATAGAAAGATGAATTTTCAATACATGAGTTTTTAACTAAAAAAGATAAGCGTTAAACAAAAATTGAATAGTTACATTTTCAGTGAAAAAAATTCTATTTTAACCCAAAGACAAAAATTTTCATCTAAAATTCTGGAATATTCCACTGAATTTGTTACATCTTCAATTTAAAGAAGTAATTTTCAAAATTTAATAGTTGATATTTCAAACATACAAAAAATATTTTAATTTGAGATAAAAAACAGTTGTTGGATTGAAGCAAAATGATGAATTTCCAACTAAAATAATGGAATATTCAACTTCATTAGTTAAATTTTCAATTTAAAAAAATTATTTTTTTTAAATTTGATGGTTGATATTTAAAAAAAAAAAAATTTTCATTTCAGATAAAAAACAGTTTGATTTAGGCAACAAAATTTGTTTTTCAACTAAGACTAATCTTCTACCGAAAAGGTCGAATTTTCAACAAATACGTGAATTTTTAACTAAAAAAGGTAAATTTAAAATAAAATAGTAAAATTATCAGCAAAAAAAATAATTTTTAACAAAAAAAAAATTTTTTTAATTGAAATGATGGATTAATTAAGTAGATCAGTTAAATTTGAATTGAAAAAAGTAATTTTCTACTTGATTAAATTTTCAAATTAAAAAAGTAATTTTCAAAATTTAATATTTGATATATCAAAAAAAAAAAAAATTATTTTAAATCGAAAATAGTTTTTTAATTTTCTACCAAAAAGATTAATTGGTAACCAGTAAATTTTCAACGAAGAAGAATTTTTAATCACTAAAATTAATTTTCTATAGAAAGGCAAATTTTCAACAAATACATGAATTTTCAACTAAAATGATGGAATATTTAACTGGATAAGTTAAATTTAAATAATTTTTAAAATTTAGTAGGTATTTCAACCAAGAATGTGTTTAAATTTGAGATGAAAAAAACCGTTAATTAACGCAGATTAATTTTTAACTTGATTAAATTTTTTAAAATTAATAGTAGATATTTCAACCAAAAAAATATTTTTACTTTAAATCGAAAATAATTTGTTAATTTTCTACCGACAAGATAGAAATTTCAAGAAAAAATATTAACTTTCAAACAAATAGTTGAATTTTCAGCCAAAAAATATAAATTTTGAACCATTCAATTTTTTACGAAGAAGAGTTCTTAACCACTAAAATTGATTTTTTATAGAAAAATAAAACAAATTTTCCACAAGTTTATGAATTTTTAACTCAAAAAAGATAAATGAAATAAAATTAATTTTTGAAAAAAAAAAGAATTTTTAACTAATATTTAACTCGATTAGTTCAATTCAATTTTAAAAAAGTAATTTTCAAAATTTAGTAGTTATTTCAATCAAGACTGTATTTTAATTTGAGATAGAAAAATCGTTGAACTTATGCAGATTAATTGTCAACTTGATTAAATTGTCAATTTAAACAAGTTTTTAACCAGTCAATTTTTTACGAAGAAGAGTTTTCAACCACAAAAATTAATTTTCTATAGAAAAAAATATTCAAACAAATATATGAATTTTTAACTAAAAGAGATAAATTGAATATTAAAATTACCAGTGAAAAAATAAAATAATTTTAGACAAAAAAATTAATTAAAAAAAAAATGGAATATTTAACTGGATTATTTAAATTTAAATAATTAATTGTCAAAACGCAATAGTCATTTCAACAAAAAATGTATTTTTATTTGAGATAAAAAAAACGTTGAAATTCAAGGAGATTAATTTTTAACTAAAATTATGGAATACTCAGCTTGAATGAATTTTCAATTTAAAAAAGTAATTTTCAAAATTTAATAGTTGATATTTCAACAAAAAAAAGTTTTATTTTAAATCCAAAATAATTTCTTAATTTTCTACCGAAAAGGTCGAATTTTCAACCAAAAAAGATACATTTTTAACCAGTAAATTTTCACAGAAGAAGAGTTTTTAACCAATAAAATTAATTTTCTATAGAAAGACAAACTTACAACAAATATATGACTTTTTAACTAAAAAAAGATAAGTTAAACAAAATTAATTTTTGTCAAAAAAAAAAAAAAAATTAACTAAAATGATGAAATATTTAAGTGGATTAGTTAAATTTAAAATTTAAAAAGTAATTTTTAAAATGTAGTAGTTATTTCAACCAAGACGTTATTTTCATTTGAAATAAAAAAATGGTTGAACTCGTGCAGATTAATTATCAACTTGATTAAATTTGCAAATTAAAAAAGTAATTTTAAACCACTCAAATTAATTTTCTATAGAAAAAAAAATATTCCAACAAACACATGAATCTTTAACTAAAAAGATAAATTGAAAATCAAAAATTGAATATTAAAATTACCAGTGAAAAACCAAATTAATTTCTGACAGCAAATTTTTTTTTGACTAAAATGATGAAATATTTAACTAGATTATTTAAATTTGAATTAAAAAAAATTAATTTTCAAAACTTAATAGTCATTTTAACAAAAAATGTATTTTTATTTGAGATAAAAAAAACGTTGAAATTCAAGGAGATTAATTTTCAACTAAAATTATGGAATACTCAACTAGATTGAATTTTGAATTTAAAAAATTTGCAAAATTTAATAGTTGATATTTCAACAACAAAAAAGTTTTATTTTAAATTGAAAATAGTTTCTTAATTTTCTAGCGAAAAGGTCGAATTTTCAACCAAAAAAGACAAATTTTTAACCAGTGAAGTTTTACAGAAGAAGAGTTTTTAACCAATAAAATTAATTTTCCATAAAGACAAACTTTCAACAAATAATGAATTTTTAACTAAAAAAAGATAAATTAAATAAAATTAATTTTTGTCAAAGAAAAAAATCAATTTTGAACTAAAATGATGAAATATTTCACTTGATTAGTTAAATTTAAAATTTAAAAAGTAATGTTTAAAATTTAGTAGTTATTTCAACCAAGAATGTATTTTAATTTGAGATAAAAAAAATCGTTGCACTCATGCAGATTAATTTTCAACTTGATTAAATTTTCAAATTAAAAAAGTAATTTTCAAAATTGACTAGTTGATATATAAAAAAAAAAAATTTATTTCAAATCGAAAATAGTTTTTTAATTTTCTACCGAAAAGATCGAAATTTCAAGAAAATACATTAATTTCCAAACAAAAATAGTTGAACTTTCAACCAAAAAATATACATTTTTAACTAGTAAATTTTTTACGAAGAAGAGTTTTCAACCACTAAAATTAATTTTCTATAGAAAAAAAAAATATTCCAAAAAATACATGAACTTTTAACTAAAAAAGATAAATTGAAAATCAAAAATTGAATATTAAAATTACCAGTGAAAAACTAAATTAATTTCTGACAACAAATTTTTTTTTAACTAAAATGATGAAATATTTAACTAGATTATTTAAATTTGAATTAAAAAAATTAATTTTCAAAACGCAATAGTCATTTCAACCAAAAATTTATTTTTATTTGAGATAAAAAAAAACGTTGAAATTCAAGGAGATTAATTTTCAACAAAATACATGAGTTTTTATAAATAATAATTTTTAATCATTTAATTTTCCAGAAAAAAAAAAGATTTTTCAACAAGACCTTAATTTTCAAATGAGAAAGATTTTTTAAATCAAGAGGGACTAAAGATAAAGCAAAATTAGAAAAGTAAAAATTCATTTTAAAAAATTAATTTCCAATCAAAAACTGCAGAATTTTTAAAACTTGTTAAATCCAGTAATATAAAGTTACTTTCAAAAATTAAAAAAAAAAAACGTTATTTGATTTCATATTACAATTCAAAAAAAATTTAAGCACGCTCTAGAAAAAATTTCCTGAAGTGTAAAAAAATAAATAATCAATAGTAAATTAATAATACAAATACAATAATAAATAAACATTAAACATTACATTAAAATTAATCATTAAAACCACCAACAAATGAAAAGTTCTCAAGTCACATTTTTTTCTAATAACATATTTATTGTACAAGATTGCCAATTTCTCATTTTCTCGTAACGTCTTAAAAACAGACGTCGAGATTTTCTTAAAAAAATATTTAGTTTCGGCATTGCATTCGACACCAGAATTGAAAATTATCTTGTGCGATTTGTAACTGCGGTGCGTTTCCTATTTTATTTTATTTTTTTACTTTTTTCTCTCAAGTTTTAAGTACAATTTATATTATTTTTCGCTACGTTTCATTCGCTCGCTGGTCTTTGTCACGCAGCGAAATTTGGTTTTCCTTCGTAAGTACATCCGGATCTCTGGACGATTTGGGTCGCTGCCCAAATTCCACATTTTATGCAGGTTTCTAAACTCCTGTCTTGAATATATTGAGCCAAAAACCCTGGGAAAAAAAGTAATTGAAACAAAAAATCAATCAAACCCTTAGTTTCCCAGATATCTCAGATTTTTTTGCGTATAATTTTTCATAGTACTATATTAAATTCAATTTAAACAGCTTCAAATATATAACTTTTTAATAAAATAATTGAATTTTCAACTAGATAAATTTTTAAACAAATAGTTGAATTTTAAACTGAAAAATGTCAGTTTTCAACAAAAAAAATGGAATAGTTAAATTTACAGATAAAAAAATTAAGTTTCCAAAGATAAAATTTAAAACCAAAATGATGAAGTTTTAACTAAAATAATAAATATTTAACTGTAAAAGGTTAATTTAAAAATTTATATAAATTTTTGACAATATTTCAATAATATAATTGAATTTTCAACAAAATAGATAAATGTTTAAACAAATATTTGTATTTTCAACCAAAAAGATTCATTT
>NC_046657.1:21297248-21300287 GCF_010883055.1 Belonocnema kinseyi | reverse complement strand
AAAGATCAATTTTCCACCAAATAGTTGAATTTTAAATTAAAAAATGTCAGTTTTCAACAAAAAATGGAATAGTTAAATTTACAGATCAAAAAATTAAGTTTCTAAAGTTAAAATTTAAAACCAAAATGATCAACTTTTAACTAAAATAATAAATATTTAACTGTAAAAGGTTAATTAAAAAAAGATAAATTTTTGACAATATTTTAATTTTCAACCAAACAAATTTTGATTTCTGGCTAATGCAATGAACATTTAATTGGAATACTAAAATTTTCAAACCAGCAGATTAATTTTCTATCAAAAAAAAAAAAAAAACAAAAAAAAAACGATTTTTTTAAACAAAATACATGAATTTTAAACAAAATAGTTCACTTTAAAACTGAAAATATCAGTTTTCAACCAAAAATGGAATAGTTAAATTTAAAGGTAAAAAAAGTAATTTTCCACAACAAAATTTAAAACCAAAATGATGGATTTTTAAATAAAATTATAAATATTTAATTGAAATAGATGAATTAAATAAATATATCAATTTTTGAACAGATTTTAACTTTTAAACAAAAAAACAAAATTAATTTTCTGCTAAAACGATAAATATTTAAGTAGAATAATTAAATTTTCAAACTAGTAGATTAATTTTCTAAAAAAAAACAACCGATATTTCAACAAAATACGTGAATTTGCAATTAAAAAGATTAATTTTCAACCAAATAGTTGAATTTTAAACTTAAAAATATCAGTTTTTAACAACAAATGTAAGTTAAATTTGCAGATCCAAAAATTAATTTTCCACAACAAAATTTAAAACCAAAATTATGAATTTTCAAATAAATAATAAATATTTAACTGAAGCAGATTAATTAAAAAAAAGATCAATTTTCGACAAGATTTTAACTTTCAACCAAAACAAAATTAATTTTTAGCTAAAACCATAAATACTTAATTGAAATACTTAAATTTTCAATAAAAAAAATTAATTTTCAAACAAGAATATTAATTTTCTACAACCAAAAAAAGATTTTTCTACAAAATACATGAATTTTAATAAAAATAGTTGAATTATGAACTAAAAAAAAAGACAAATTTTCAACCAAATATTTGAATTTTGAACTTAAAGTTAAATTTTCAGTTAAAAAAATTAATTTCCAAAAAGAATTTGCAAACCAAAGTAATGAGTTTTTAACTAAGTTAATAAATATTTAACTGGAATAGAAGAATTTAAAAAAATCAATTTTTGACAAGATTTTAACTTTCAACCAAAAAATATTAATTTTTAACCAAAACGATAAATATTTAATTGAAATACTTAAATTTTTTAACCAGTAGATTAATTTTCTACAAAAAATAGGATTTTTCAACAAAAAATACGAATTTTAAACAAAATAGTTGAATTTTCAAATAAAAAGGGATACACTTTTTACCAAATAATTGAATTGTAAACTGAAAAATATCATTTTGCAACCAAAAATGGAATAGTTAAATTTTTAGTTAAAAATTTATTTTCCAGAAAAAGATAACCAAACAAATTTTAAATTAAAGTGATGAATTTGTAACTAAAATAATAAATATTCAACCTGAGCAGATCAATTTTCAAACAAAAAGATCAATTTTTGACAAAAGCTTATCTTAAAAAAAAAAAAATAATTTTCAGTTAAAATTATTTCCAAACAAAAGATTAATTTTCTACAAAAAAAAACAACGATTTTTCAACACAATACATAAATTGCAAACAAAATGTTTAAATTTTAAACTAAAAAAGCCAAATTTTCAACCAAATATTTTTATTTCAACTGAAAATATCTATTTTTTACCATATTGATGAATTTTCAAATAAAATTATAAATCATTATCTGGAATAGTTGAATTTGAACTTGAAAGATCCATTTTTATCCAAATAGTTGATTTTTAAACTAAACCAAAGTGATAAATTTTTAAATAAATAATAAATATTCAGCTAGAGCAAAATTAATTTTAAAACTAAAAGATCAATTTTTGAAAAAAGCTTAGCTTTTAACTAAAAAAATAATAATTCTCAGCTAAAATTATGAATATTTAATTGGAATTCTTAAATTTTCAACCAAAAAGATTAATTTTAAACAAAATAGTTGAATTGGCAACTAGAAAAGGCAATTTTTCAACCAAATAGTTAAATTACAACTAAAAAGATCCGTTTCCAATCAAGCTGATGAATTTTCAACTAAAAAAGTTCAATTTTTCACTAAATAGTTATTTGAACTAAAAAATACCAGTTTCCAACAAAAAATGGAATAGTTAAATTTTCAATTAAAAAAAATTAATTTTCCACACAAAAAAAAACTAAACAAATTTTTAACCAAAGTGATGAACTTTTAACTATAATAATAAATATTCACCCGCAACAGATCAATTTTCAACCCAAAAAATCAATTTTTGACAAGAGTTTAATTAAAAAAAAAATATATAATTTTCAGCAAAAATTATTAATATTTAATTGGAATACTTAAATTTTCAAAGAAATATATTAGATTTCAAACAAGACAATTTATTTTCTAGAAAAAAAAAAAAACGATTTTTCAACAAAATACATAAATTGTAAACAAAATGTTTAAATTTGCAACAAAAAAAAAAAAAAAATTTTCAACTAAATAGTTGAATTTCAACTAAAAAGATCCATTTTCCAACAAAAAATGATGAATTTCCAAATAAAATGATGAATCTTCAACTGGAATAGTTTAATTTTAAACAAAAAATATATTTTCAAATAAAGTGATGAAGTTTGCTTTGAAATGATGAGTCTTTAACTGGAATAATTCATTTTAAAAGAAAACCATGAAATTACAACTGAAACGAGTAATTATACATTTATCTATTTTAGTAGAAATTACATCTTTCTTGGATAAAAATTCAACTAATTGGTTGGAAATTCAACAATTTTGTTCAAAAATAATTTTTTTTAACTAAAAATTTCAACCATTTTCGTAAAAAATTTACCTTTTGATTAAAATTCATCTTTTTTTCAATAAAAAATCAAATGAAATCTTTTTTTAATGAAAATTCAAC
>NC_046657.1:21278437-21297148 GCF_010883055.1 Belonocnema kinseyi | reverse complement strand
GCGAAAATTGGTCTTTTTTATTTAAAAAATCATCTATTTTATTAGAAATTGCATCTTTCTTTTACAAAAATGCAACTCTTTGGTTGGAAATTCAACAATTTTTAAAAAAAAATTTTTTTATAAAAAATCAAATGAAATCTTTTTTTAATGAAAATTCAACTGGTTTTGCGACAATTGGTCTTTTTTATTTAAAAAATCATCTATTTTATTAGAAATTGCATCTTTCTTTTACAAAAATGCAACTCTTTGGTTGAAAATTCAACAATTTTGATTAAAAAATCATTCTTTTTGGTGGAAAATTCGTCTTTTTAGGTTCAAAAATCCATGTTTTAGTTCAAAATCTACTCTTTGATTTAAATTCATATTTTAGTGTCGAAAAGTGAAGTGATTCTTCTTTAGACGATAATTCAACTATATTTTTTTAATTGGTCCTATTCATTTAAAAATTAATCTATTTTGGTAAAAATTTCATCTTTCTTGGATAAAAATTCAACTATTTTGTTGAAAATTCGTTGTTTTTTTTTGTAAAAATTTCAACTATTTTCGTACAAAATTTACCTTTTGATTAAAATTCATATTTTTGTATTTAAAAAAATCAAATAAAATCTTTTTTTAATGAAAATTCAACTAGTTTTGCGAAAATTGATCTATTTCATTTACAAATTCATCTAATTTTATTTGAAAATGCAACTTTTTTTATATTTCGTTATATCAAAAACTGAAAACTGTAACTTTGGTGGAAAAAGTATCTTTTTTAGTTGAAAATATTTTATTTTTTCGTAGAAAATTAATCTTTTTTAGTAGAAAATTCATCATTTTGGTTTAATATTCAACTATTTCAGTTAAAGATTTATCATTTTAACTATAAATGTAATTGTTCCAATCGAATAATCGATCATTTTATTTAAAAATTCATCTTTTTGGTTGAATATTACGTTTCTTAACTGAAAATTTAACTATTCAATTTTCGGTTGAGAATGTATCTTTTTTCATTGAAAGTGCATTTACATGAATGAAAATTTATCTTTTTTGTTTAAAATTCAGCTATTCAGTTTATGATTCATCATTTTGTTTGGAAATTCATCGTTTTTTTGGAATATGGATCTTTTTAGTTGAAATTGAACTACTTGGATGAAAATTAATTGTTTTTTTAGCTGAAAATTAAAAAATTTTGTTTAGAATTCATGTATTTTGTTAAAAAATAATTTTTTTTGTAGAAAATTAATCCTCTTGTTTTAAAATTAATCTTTTTGGTTGAAAATTCAAGCATTCCAATTAAATATTCATAATTTTTGTTCAAAACTATTTTTTTTTTTTAAGTTAAACTCTTGTCAAAAATGGATTTTTTGTGGTTGAAAATTGATATGTTGTAGGTGAATATTTATTTTTATAGTTAAAAATTCATCACTTTGGTTTAAAATTTGTTTGGTTTTTTTTTGTGTGGAAAATTAATTTTTTTTAATTGAAAATTTAACTATTCCATTTTTTTTGGAAACTGGTATTTTTCAGTTCAGTTGAAATTCAACTATTTGGTTGAAAAATTGCCTTTTCCAGTTGTCAATTCCGCTATTTTGTTTAAAATTCATGTATTTTGTTCAAATATCTTCTTTTTTTTGTAGAAAATTCATTTTTTTGGTTGAAAATTTAAGTATTCCAATTAAATATTCATAATTTTGACTGCGAATTATTATTTTTTTGGTTGAAAGTAAAGCTTTTTTGTCAAAAATTGATCTTTTAGTTTTAAAATTAATTTTGCTCTAGCTGAATATTTATTATTTATTTAAAAATTTATCACTTTGGTTTAAAATTTGTATGGTTTCTTTTTGTGAGAAATTTTTTTTTTAATTGAAAATTTACCTATTCCATTTTTTGTTGGAAAATTATATTTTTGAGATAAAAATTCAACTATTTAGTTGAAAATTTATCTTTTTTTTATGACAAATTCAAACATTTTGTTTACAATTTATGTATTTTGTTGAAAAATCGTTTTTTTTTCGTAGAAAATAAATTGTCTTGTTTGAAAATTAATATTTTTGTTTGAAAATTTAAGTATTCCAATTAAATATTCATAATTTCAGCTGAAAATTACTTTTTTTTTTAAGTTAAACGCTTGTCAAAAATTGAACTAATTGTTTGAAAATTGATCTGTTGCAATTGAATTTTTATTATTTTATTTAAAAAATTCATCAGTTTAGTTTAAAATTTTTTGTGTTTTCTTTTGTGGAAAATTATTTTTTAAACTAAAAAATTAACTATTTCATTTTTTGTTGAAAACTGACATTTTTCAGTTTAAAATTCAGCTATTTGGTTGAAAATGGATCTTTCAAGTTGAAATTCAACAAATTGGTTGAAAAATGGTCTGTTCTAGTTGAAAATTCAACTATTGCAGTTAATAATTTATAATTTTATTTGAAAATTCATCAATATGGTGAAAAATAGATATTTTCAGTTGAAATTAAAATATTTGGTTGAAAATTTGTCTTTTTTAGTTTAAAATTTAAACATTTTCTTTACAATTTATGTATTATGTTGAAAAATCGTTGTTTTTTTTTGTAGAAAATTAACCTTTTGTTTGGAAATTTAAGTGTTTCAATTAAATATTCTTAATTTTAACTGAAATTTTTTTTTATGTTAAGCTTTTGTCAAAACTTGATATTTTTGTTTGAAAATTGATCTGCTTAAGTTGAATATTTATTATTTTAGTTAAAAATTCATCACTTTACTTTAAAATTTGTTTGGTTATCTTTTTCTGGAAAATAAATTTTTAACTGAAAATTTAACTATTCCATTTTTGGCTGGAAAATGATATTTTTCTGTTTATAATTCAATTATTTGGTAAAAAGTGTATCCTTTTTTATTTGAAAATTCAACTATTTTGTTTAAAATTCGTATTTTTTGTTGAAAAATCCTTTTTTTTTTGTAGAAAATTAATCTACTGGTTAAAAAATTTAAGTATTTCAATTAAATATTTATCGTTTTGGTTAAAAATTAATATTTTTTGGTTAAAAGTTAAAATCTTGTCAAAAATTGATTTTTTTTTAATTCATCTATTCCAGTTAAATATTTATTAACTTAGTTAAAAACCCATTATTTTGGTTTGCAAATTCTTTGTGTTTTGGTTGAAAACTGATATTTTTAAGTTCAAAATTCAACTACTTTTATTAAAATTCATGTATTTTATAGAAAACTGTTGTTTTGGTTGTAGAAAATTAATATTCTTGTTTGAAAACTAATTTTTTGATTGAAAATTTAAGTATTCCAATTAAATATTTATGGTTGTAGCTAAAAATTAATTTTGTTTTGGTTGAAAGTTAAAATCTTGTCGAAAATTGATCTTTTTTTTAAATTAATCTGCTTCAGTTAAATATTTATTATTTAGTTGAAAATTCATAATTTTGGTTTTAAATTTTGTTGTGGAAAATTAATTTTTGGATCTGTAAATTTAACTTCCATTTGTTGTTAAAAACTGATATTTTTAAGTTTAAAATTTAACTGTTTGGTTGGAAATTCATCTTTTTAGTTGCAAATTCATGTATTTTGTTGAAAAATCGTTTTTTTTTTTAGAAAATTAATCTACTAGTTAGAAAATTATATTTTTGAGATCAAAATTTAAATATTTAGTTGAACATTGATATTTTTTAGTTGAAAATTTATCAGCTTGGTTTTACATGGATCTTTTTAGTTGAAATTCAAACATTTTGTTTTCAATTTATTTATTTTGTTGAAAAATCATTTTTTTTGTAGAAAATAAATTTTCTTGTTTCAAAATTAATATTTTTGTTTGAAAATTTAAGTATTCCAATTAAATATTCATAATTTCAGCTGAAAATTATTAATTTTTTTTTTAAGCTAAACGCTTGTCAAAAATTGAACTTTTTGTTTGAAAATTGATCCGTTGAAATTGAAATTTTATTATTTTAGTTAAAAATTCATCACTTTACTTTAAAATGTTTTGTTTTTTTTTGTGTAAAATTACTTTTCAAACTAAAAATTTAACCATTCCATTTGTTGTTGAAAACTGACATTTTTCATTTTAAAATTCAGCTATTTGGTTGAAAATGGATCTTTCAAGTTGAAATTCAACTAATTGATTGAAAAAATGTCTTTTTTGGTTTAAAATTCAACTATTCCAGATAATGATTTATATTTTTATTTGAAAATTCACCATTTTGGGTTAAAAATGGATAGTTTCAGTTGAAATTAAAATATTTGGTTAAAAATTTGTCTTTTTTAGTTTAAAATTCAAACATTTTGTTTACAATTTATGTATTTTGTTGAAAAATCATTTTTTTTTGTAGAAAATAAATTTTCTTGTTTGAAAATTAATATTTTTGTTTGAAAATTTAAGTATTCCAATTAAATATTCATCATTTCAGCTGAAAATTATTAATTTTTTTTTAAGCTAAACGCTTGTCAAAAATTGAACTTTTTGTTTGAACATTGATCCGCTGAAATTGAAATTTTATTATTTTAGTTAAAAATTCATCACTTTACTTTAAAATGTTTTTTTTTTGTGGAAAATTACTTTTCAAACTAAAAATTTAACCATTCCATTTGTTGTTGAAAACTGACATTTTTCAGTTTAAAAATCAGCTATTTGGTTGAAAATGTACCTTTTTTTATTTTAAAATTGAAATATTTTGTTTAAAATTCGTGTACTTTGTAAAGAATTTTTTGTCAGAAAATTAATCTTCTCGTTTGAAAATTGATCTTTTTGATTGAAAATTTAAGTAATCCAAATAAATGTTTATAATTTTACCTGGAAATAATTTTGTTGTTGTTCGAAAGTTAAACTTTTGTCAAAAATTGATCTTTTAGTTTTAAAATTAATTTGTTCCAGTTGAATATTTATTATTTTAGTTAAAAATTAATCACTTTCGTTTAAACTTTGTTTGGTTCTTGTTTTGTGTGGAAAATTAATTTTTTAAGTAAATATGTAACTATTTCATTTTTTGTTGGAAAATGATATTTTTCAAATCAAAATTCAATTATTTAGTTGAAAATTCATCAGCTTACTTGAAAATGGATCTTTTACGTTGAAATTCAACTAATTGGTTGAAAATTTTCCTTCTCTAGTTGAAAATTCCACTATTTTGTTTAAAATTCATGTATTTTGTTGAAAAATCATGATCTTTTTGCAGAAAATTAATCTTCTTGTTTGGAAATTAATCTTTTTCGTTGAAATTTTAAGTATTTCACTCATATATTCATAATTTTAGCTCAAAATAAAATTTTTTTATTTGAGATTTAAACTCTTTAGTCAAAAATTGATCTTTTGTTTTTAAATTAATCTGTTTCAGTTGTATAATTATCATTTTAGTCAAAAATTCGTCACTTTGGTGAAAATAAATTTTTATCTGAAAATTTAACTACTCCATTTTCTGTTGGAAAATGATATTTTTCCGTTCACAATTCAAATATTTGGTTGAAAATGTATCTTTTTTTATTTTAAAATTCAACCTTTTTGTTTAAAATTCGTATATTTTGTTGAAAAATCGCTTTTTCTTTTTAGAAAATTAATTATTTTTGAAAATTGATCTTTTTGATTCAGAATCTAAGTATTTCAATTAAATTTTGATAATTTCAACTAAAAATAATTTTTTTTTTATTTGAAATTTAAACTCTTTAGCCAAAAATTGATCTTTTGTTTTTAAATTAATCTGTTTCAGTTGTATAATTATCATTTTAGTCAAAAATTCGTCACTTTGGTGAAAATAAATTTTTATCTGAAAATTTAACTACTCCATTTTCTGTTGGAAAATGATATTTTTCAGTTCACAATTCAAATATTTGGTTGAAAGTGTATCTTTTTTTTATTTTAAAATTCAACCTTTTTGTTTAAAATTCGTATATTTTGCTGAAAAATCGTTTTTTTGTTTTAAAATCTATTTCTTTGGTTGAAAATTGTACTGTTTTCTTAAAAATTATTTTTTCCAATTGAAAATTGAACTATTGTATTTTTGGTTTAAATTGGTATTTTTTAGTGAAAAATGCAAATATCCGTTAAAATCGTTAAAAATTATTCTTTTGATTTAAAAATTTAATTATTCTATTTTTGGTTTAAAACTGGTCTTTCTCGTGCAAAATTCATGTATTTTGTTGAGAATTTGTCTTTTATATTCAACCGTTTGATTGAACATTCAATAATTTCGCTAAAAAGTCATCCTTTTTGGTTAAAAAAACCAACTGTTTTATTGAAAATTCGTCTTTTTGGGTTAAAACTCAAAACTATTTTCATAGAAAATTTACTTTTTGATTAAAATTCATATTTTCGTTTTGAGAAGTTAAATAAGTCTTTTTTTTTGGATAAGTATTCAACAATTTTTTTTAATTTGTCTTTTTAATTTAAAAATTCATCTACTACAGCAGAAATTATATTTTTTTTGGATAAAAATGCAACTGTTTGATTGAAAATTAATCATTTTCGTTGGAGAATTAAACTGTTTGGTTTAAAAATTTATCTATTCTGTTGAAAACTAATTTTTTTTTGCACAAAATTCAATTTTTGTAGAGAAAACACGTCTTTTGGCTTGAAGGTTCAACAATTTAAGTGAACATTTTTTTTCTTTCATAACTGAAAAATCTTTTCTTGTTAAAAATTCGTCCTTCTGATTTAAAAATGTATTTTATTCATGAAATCTAATTTTTTTTTTCATTCAAATATCATCCATTACACTTTTTTCTTGAAAAATTCATCCTGTTATGCTGAAAATTCAATCATTTTGTTAAAAATCCTTTTTTTTTATGATAGAAAAAATATTATTCTATCAAATAATTGGATATATTTCCATATATATTTCCATATATATATTTATATATTTGGATATATATAAATAAAAGGTAAAAAATATAGTTCCAATTCGAAAAATGAAAATCAAGTACCTCCAACGAAAGCATCTCCAGCGCCATTGGTGTCGACGAGTTTCTCTTCAGGAAGTTTCGTCACCGGGAATTCCGTGATAACATTATCCTTGGCTAAAATCACGGAATCACAGCCCTGAGTAATAATCACAATTCTCTTCCTCTTCGTATTGATTTTCTCCATATTCGCGATTTTAAGGGCAATTTCCTTCCGGTCCATCGTCCCCAAGTCGTTTTCCTTTGAGAACGTTTCCGCCTCGCTCTCATTTCCAAAAAGAATATCAACATAGGGCAAAGCAGCCCTCATCGGTTTCTTGAAAAGTTCACACAAAAAGTTAGCGCTCAAGTTCATCATGAAGACTTTGTTCTCCTCGAAAGCGTGTTTGGCCACCGCTTGTATTGTTTCCGGACTGACTGTCAAGAAAAATCCCTAGAGTATAGAATTGAGAATTCTAACATTGAGGAACATTCGAGAGCGATTGCCAAAGGAAAAGTTTCATTTTCCTTGGAAAATTGGTACTTTAATTCACCAATTTATTCGGTCAGGGATCACAGCGCTAACCAGGATGGCCGTTTTAATCGACGAAATAAATTCCTGCTCTTTTTTTTTCCCCCCGGTTCGCAAACATTTTTCATGGTCAATGAAATTTTATAAAATGGAACACTAAATCTAAAAAATGTTTCACTAGAGGTAATCAAAACTGAGCTGCAAATGAAAGCACTCAAAGTGGAACTGTTAAATTTTGAACTTTGAAAATTGAAATTTAAAAGTTTTTAATTTAAAAAATTTCTATTCAAGTGCTCAATAATTTATGCGTATAAAATTAAAGGTATTAATATTTTTCGATATAAAAAAAATAAATCAATCCACGTATCATTTTCAATGCTCTGAATTAAAAAATCAATCAATGAACTTTAAAATTGTCAAAATTATATAATTTTAAAGAATTTTAAGCTAGAAACATCAAATATTGAAAATTATGGAAATGTTGTCAGAACTTCTAAATATCTGTCAAAATGAATTGAATTTTTTCTACAATTTTCAGAAAATCCTGCAAAGTTTAGAAAATTTCTTTACAATTTGAATGCATAAATAATAAGTGAACATTTATTGCTTGTAGGCGAAATTTGAGTAATTTTAAGAGATATGTAGAAGTTTTGAAAAGATTCAAACTTAATGTAAAACTTGAAATGATAGCCTCTAATAAAACAAAATGTAGATTTTCGCAGATTTTAAACAAAAAAATTAGATTCTTTTCAACAATTGTGAAAGGCTTCAAAAGAATAAAAACATTTTCTTAAGACATCTAAGAAAATTAAAAATATTTGAAAAGTTTTTCAAAGATTTTAAGAAAACTTTCTAAAATTTTCATGATAATTTTTAATCTTTTTCAAACTTCTAAATATCTCTTAAAATTACTCAAAATTTTTTTACAAATGTTTATTTATAAATTATACAACAAAATTAAAAAATTTCACTCACAAATCAATCATTTTTCAAATACAACAATTAAAATTTTTCAAATTCAAATATTTGTTAAATATTCAATAATTAATCTCTTTTTTAATTAAAAATTAAAAATTTAATGGGTTAAAAATTGAATATCTTAGACTGAAACCATTTTTTAAATTTAATAAAATCCTTTAATTAAGAATATATTATTATGAAGTGATTTTTAAGTTGAAAATATTTTCTAAACTTTCAGTCACATTTCACATTTCTTAATATTAATAATATTAAATAAAATAATATTCTAAATATTTTTTAACATTTAAAAAGATAAAAGATACATTTTCAAGAAAATTCCGGATAAAAAAAAATGTTCTGCTTTAAAGTTGAACTATTTACTTAGTTGAAAGTGAAATTACTTTGTTAAAAACTCATTTTTTTGGTTGATGATTCATCATTTTTGTTGAAAACCTTTTTTTTTTGTTCAAAATGTAACTATATTGTTAAAAATTTGTTGCTGAAAATAATATTTCAAACTGAAAATTCACGTATTCCATGTTTGGTTTAACAATTATCTTATTCTTCAGTTGAAAATTCAGCTATTTGGTTGAAAAATTAACAATTTTGTTGAAAATCTGTCGCTTTTTCGGTAGAATTAAAAAAAAGATTGAACTGTTAAGTTGAAAATTCATGTATTTTGTTAAAAATTAATCTTTTTGGTTGAGAATTAATTTTTTTAAACTAAAAATTTAAGTATTCTATTTTTTTCGAAAAAGTATATTTTTGAGACATTTAATATTTTGAGTTGAAAATAAATTTGTGTTGTTGAAGATTCATTATTTTAGTTAAAATTTTATTTCTTTGCTTCAACATTTAACAATTTTGTTGAAAATTAGTTTTGTTGTTGAAAATTATTTTTAAATTGAAACTTCATTTTTTTGATGATTTAAATATGAATTTGAAAATGCATGTATTTTGTTAAAAATTAATCTTTTTAACTGAAAATTCATCTATTTTGTTCATTTTCTGAGTTAAAAATGATTATTTTTTAAGCTGAAGATTCATTAATGTAGTTAAATTTAATTTCTTTGATTAAAAATTTAATTATTTTGTTAAGAATTCGTTTTTTTTTTCTTTGTTGAAAATTACTATTTTTTCGAATTTTTTGTTGGGCGATACTTTATTTTTTTGAAGATTTAACTATTAGGTTGAAAATCTTTTCAAATATCAAAATTTGGTTGAAAATTAATTTTTTTAACTAAAAATTTAGAAAGTGTTCTTTTTTTCGATAATTTATTTTAGTTAAAATTGCGTTTTTTTATTGTTGAAAATGACTTTAAAATGTTTTAATTTAACTATTTCATGTTTGATTAAACATTTCTTCAGCTGAAATTTCCTTTTTTTTGAAATAGTCTTTTTCGATAGAAACTTCATTTTCGTAAGATTTGCCTATTGGGTCGTAAATTTTTTTGAAAATTCAAAATCTGGCTAAAAATTTATATATTTTGTTAAAAATTAATCTTTTTGGTTGAAAATTAAATTTTAACTAAAAATTTAAGTATTCAGTTTTTTTTCGAAAATTTATATTTCTTGATAGGTATTCAATTTTATTATTAGAAATTTGTCTTTTTTTTGGTGGAAAATTCATCTCTTTGATTAAAAGTAAATTTTTTTTATTGGAAATTAATTTTCTTAACTGAAAAATCCACTTTTCCTTTTTTTGTTGAATATTGATAATTTTTCATAGAAATTTAATCTTCTTGGTTCAAAATTCATCGGGTTTATTGAAAATTAAATTATTTGGTGAAAAATGCATCTATTCAGATCAAAATTTTACTTTTACTTTGGCGAAAATTCATCTTTTTGGTTTGAAATTCATGTCTTCAATACAAAATTATTTTTTTTTTTATTGAAAATTAATTTTTTTAAACGAAAAGTTTAACTCTTAACTTTTTCGTTATATTTTGATATTTTTTATATAAATTTAATCTTCTTGCTTGAAAATTTATCTGTTTTATTGAAAATTTGTATTTTTTGGGGTGAAAAATTCATCATTTCGGTTAAAAATTTTAATTTTTTTGATTAAAAATTTAATTATTTGTTGAAAATTCGTTTTTTTTGTTATTGAAAATAATTTTTCTAAATTAAAAATCGAACTATTCCATGTTTGGTTTAACATTTATCTTCTTCAGCTGAAAATTCAATTTTTTAAATCTTATTTAATCTTTTTGAATATATTTTTTTTAAATTAATTTTTTAAAACAAAAAATCGTTTTAAATTTTCGCAGGAATCTTAAGAAAATTTTTTCATTTCCTTCAAAGCTGCAAAATTTTATTTTCAAGATTAATTATTAAATTATTATTATTTTGACAATTTTTGTAAATTAAAAATATATATATTATCTTAAAATTAATTTTACAAATTAAAAAAGCAGTTACAAAATATTTTCTCAGGAATCTTAGGAAAACTTTTTTGTTATCTTGAAACATTTAAAAATTTTTAAAACTTTTAAACATTTAAAAAGATTATTAGAATATTTCCTCTAATTTTGTTTAAATCGTGAAATTGTTTTTTTTTAAATTCCTGAAAAATTTTCAAAACATTTACATATATTTTTAAATTATGAAAAATGTTCCAACAATATTCTTTAAATCATGAAAAATGAAGCAAAAAAATATATATTCCAGACTCACTTGTCTTAAATTGATTTTTCAAAATAAAAAGTCATCCAAAATTTTCCCAGGAATCTTAAAACCTTTTTTTTTTATTTTCTTTAAAAACCTTACAAAATCTTAAAAAGCTTCAAAATTTAGTTTCGAATTTTTCCTACATTTGTTTAAAATCCTGTAAAATTAACAAAATTCTTGAAAATCTTAAAAATTAATTTAAAAATCTTCACAAATCTACAACTTGTTCTAACTTTGTTTAAACTTTAAAATTATTTTTGAAAATTCTTCAAAAAACTTTAAAATATTTTTTAGATTTATTTAAAGTTTTCCAACAATATTTTTAATTCATAAAAAAATTTAAAAATGCCTTTAAATATTCCAAATTCATTTATCTTAAAATTGAATTTGAAGAATAAAAAGTTATTAAAATTTTCCCGAGAATCTTAAAAACAGTTTTTTATTTTCTTCAAACCTCACGAAATTGTTAAAAAGCTTTAAAATTTTATTTTAAAATCTTGAGAAATCCACATTTTGATTTATTTTATTTATCTTTTTTTCAAATAAAAAATTATTATTTAAATTTTTACAGAACTTTGAAATCTCTTACTATTTCGAAATGAAAAATTATTCTACATTTTTCCAGAAATCTGAAGAAAATTTTTCTCTTATCTTTAAAGCCTTTCCAAGTCCGTAAAAAATTTCCAAATTTTATTTTCGAATCTTAAAAAATCTACAGTTGAACAAATTTTAAATTATCTTTGAACATTTTTCAAAACTTTTAAATATCTTTTTAAATTATTAAAAAAATTTCAACAATATGTTTAAATCATGAAAATTAAAAAAAAATTGCCTTAAAATATTCCAGATTCATTTATCTTAAAATTAAATTTGCAGAATAAAAAGTTATTAAAAATTGTCCCGAGAATCTTAAAAACATTTTTTTACTTTTCTCAAACCTCACGAAATCTTTAAAAACCTTCAAAATTATATTTTAAAATCTTAAAAAAATCCAATATTTTGTAAAATTATTGTTTAAACTTTTACA
The DNA here is from genome assembly GCF_010883055.1 of Belonocnema kinseyi. Classification (NCBI taxonomy): domain Eukaryota; kingdom Metazoa; phylum Arthropoda; class Insecta; order Hymenoptera; family Cynipidae; genus Belonocnema; species Belonocnema kinseyi. The sequence continues at coordinate 21,285,122 of NC_046657.1, read as the reverse complement.
GAACTTTGAAATCTCTTAATTTTTCAAAATGAAAAATTATTATTCGAGTGATTTCAACTTTATTTTCTAAACCCTGAAAATTTAAAACAAGGAATTTTATTTTTTCAAATTACGTATATTTGAAGAGAAAAAAAAAAGGGGAATTTTTTCGAAAATCGGGAAGAAAGCGAAACTAAAAAGAAAAGGGGGAGAGGGGGGGGGGGAGCGATTCGAAAAATAGGAAAAAAAAAAAAAAAAAAAAAAACTGTGAACCCTGTTCTATAAATTGCGTGATTTTCCATCGGACTTTGAAATCATAATCGATACTTACGGAGACGTAGAAAAATTGAGCGTTTTCGATGAGTTTTTTATTCTCCGGATCCTCAATATGCGAGGGTGAAAAATGATTAGCAGCGGCTAAATTTGCACACAATGAACGCTCCTTTCCGGTAATTAAAACGGCACAGGTTCCAGTTTGTTCCTTTTCGGTGTACTGGTACCGGACGTTCAGCCCATTTTCTCGGGCACGGTCTTCCAAAATTTTAGAATATTTGTCCTTTCCGACACAACCCATGTAAATGCAAACGCACGGTTTTTCCAAAAACCACTGGAAAAAAAAATTACCGTACTTTTTTCTTTGAAAATTCCGACTATTTTGTTAAAAATTGATTTTTTTTTTTTGGTCGGTAGTTTAACTGATTTGTTGAAAATTCATATATTTGGTTTAAAAAATATAATAATTCGATTAAGAACGAATCTATTTTATTGAATTAAAGATTCTTTTTTTTGAGGCAGTTCAGCTCTTTGGACAAAAATTCTTATTTTTAAAATAACTAAGCTGTCGTTGATTTAAGATTAAATTCTTTCTAATTGAAACATCAAGTTTTTAATTTTTCATTGAGAAATTATTATTTACTTTTTTTTTTAAATATTCAATAATAATATTCCTTTATTTTCTTAAAAATTTAACTATATTCTTGAAAATTTGTTTATTTTAATTGCTAATTAATTTTTTAAACTAGAAATGTAGTCATTTTATTTTTGGCTCAATTTTTGATAGAAAATGTACCTTCCTGCTTCAAAATTCAACATTTTGGTTCAATTTTTTTTTTTATTAAAAAGTCTTTCTTCGTTAAAAAGGTAACTATTTTTTTTAAGTCGTTTTTTGGGTAAATATTGATTGTTTTACTGAAAATTGTACCATTATATTTATGGTTAAAAATTAATATTTTTGAGCTAAAAATTCAATTATTCTTTTTGAAAATTATATTTGCTAGCTTTTAGTTAAAAATTCATATTTTACGTTAAAATATCGCTAATTTTGTAGAAAGTTTATGTATTTCGTTAAGAATCAAACTATTTATTTTAAAAAGTAACTATTTAGTAGAAAGAACCTTTTTTGATGAAAAATAATATTTTTGGTTTAAAAATTCAACTTTTTGGTAAACAATTATACTTTTTGTATTCATCAGAATTTAAAAGATTTGTAAAAATTAATTTTTTCAAGATTCACCTCTTTGCTTGAAAATTGAACTATTCTATTTCTAGTTGAAAAATTTACATTTTATGAGTTAAAAATTAAACAATTTAATGGAAAATTAATGCATTTTGTTGAAGATTCATCGTTTTAATTAAAGATTGATATATTTAGTTAAAAATTCATCTTTTTCTGTTAAATTCAAGTCGCTGACAATTTTTTTTAGTTTTTTAAAAATTAATTTATTAACTAAACATTTAAAGATTACATCTTGAGTTAAAAACTTCTCTTTTATGTTTAAAAATTCAACTGTTTGTAGAAAATTCTTCTTTTTCGCTTGAAAATTCAACAATTTGGTTGGAAATTAACATTTTTGTTGCAAATTTATATTTTTTGTTACAAATTTAGCTTTTCTGAGAAAAAATTCATTCACTTGATTAAAAATAGTCTTTTTTTGTTAATAATTTATCTAGTTTGTGGATAATGTATCTTTTTGATTGAAAACTTAGTTTTTTTATTAAAAAATAATTCTTCTTAGTTAAGCTGTACTCATAAAAATTGTTTTTTAGTTTGTTGAAAATTAATTTCTTTTATTTAAAATTCAGAAGTTCATTTTTTAGTGGAAAACTTATCCTTTTTATTTGAAAATCTAACTAAAGAGTTAAATTTTCAACTAAAATGATAAATTTTAAATGAAAATAAAATATTTAAATTTCTTAATTAAATAAAGTATAACTTTCAGCAAATAAAACGAATTCTTAACTAGTTGAAATCCAAGAAAAAAGAAGAGTTGATTTTTAAAACGGATAGAGCGAATTTTCAAGAAGGTTTAAAATTAATTTTTTTATTAGGAAATTTATCTGTCTTCGAAAAAATTCGACTTTTTCGCTCGAGAAATCAACTGTTTTATTGAAAATTATCTTTTCAGATTAAAAATTGAACTATGTTCAGTCATGAAAAATGAATTTTCAATAAAATAATGAAATTTTCAACAAAAAAGTTGTTGAATTTTTAATCTACAAAGATGAATTTTTAACCAAAAATGTAATAAATGCATTTTTAATAAAAAAACATGAAATTCCTACCAAAAGAAATGAATTTTTAAACGAGAAAGTTTAATTTTTTTTCGAAAATACCGATTTTTCAACAAAAGACATGAATTTTCGAAAAAAAAGGATAAAATTTCAACAAAAAAAGAAAAAAAAAGTTCAATTTTAAGTCAAAAAATTACTTTTCAATAAAAAAAGCGAACTTTTCAACAAAACAGTTAAAGTTTGGAACAAAAAGGATGATTTTTTAACAAAATAGTCCAATGTTTTCGAATACAGTTAACGTTTACACAACAACAACAAAAAAGAAATAATTTTCAACCAAAATTTAATTTTCAGTCAAGAAAGATGAATTTTCAACAAAATAATTAAATTTTTACACGAAAAAGAGGAATTTTCTACCAAAAAGATTAAATCTCTACTAAAAAGACGAAATTGCTACAATTTAATAAATTTGTAACAAAAAAAAAAGATAACCTTTAAAAAAAAAAAGTTACATTGTGTCAAGAAAATTAATTTTCAAGAACAAAAAAAAACGAATTTTGAACAAAATATTTAAATATATTTAAATATATTTAAATATTTTTAAACAAAATAGTGGAATTTTTCAACAAAATAGTCGAATTCTTAAACAAAGAAGTAGAACGTATTTGTAAAGTTAACTTTTACACCCAAAAAGATAAATTTTCAACCAAATTTAATTTATAGTCAATAAATATGAATTTTCAACAAAATAATTAAACTTTCAACAACAAAAAATTGGTTAAATTTTTAACCGAGAAACAGAAATTTTCTACCAAAAAGACGAATTTTCAACAAAATACATGAGTTTTCAAAAAAAGAATTAAGTTTTCAACCAAAGAGATGAATTTTAAACAAAATTGATGCATTTAGAATCAAAAAGACGAATTTTGAATAAAGGTTTTTCAGTCATGAAAGAAAAAACAGTTCGTCAAATTTGTGGAACTTTCAATCCAAAAGAATAGATTTCTGCAAAACTGTCGAATTTTCAGACCGAAAACATAAATTAAAAAAAAAAAAATAGCAATTTTTCATCGAAATAGTTGAATTTTCAACCCAAAAATAAGAACTTTGTACCAAAATAAATGAAATCTCAATCCAAAAACGGAATAGTTACATTTTCTGTTACAAGACATTAATTTTCAACGAGAAATGATGAATTTTTAACAAAATAATTAAATTTTCAACCAAACAAATTAATTATTTATCTAAACTGATGAATTTTTAACGAAATAGTGCAATTTGAATAAAAAGAGTTGAATTTTCTAACAGGAAAGATTTTTCAGTCAATAAAGAAACAAAATTTTATTGAAAATATTTGTTTTTTTTTTATGCCAAAAAGAACAATTTTCTACAAAACAGTTGAATTTTTAAGCCAAAAATATGAATGTGAATCTATTAAAATATCCAATACCCTAAAATATTTCTAATCCTTTATAATCTCTCAAAACATTTTAAAGATTATTAAAATTCATTAGGTTTTTTTTTTAATTCCAAAAAAATCTTTAAAATCTTTTGGACTCTTTTTGAAAATCTTAAAATATTTCAAATCCTTTGAAATCTTTTCACATTTTTTAAAGCCCTATAAAAATTTTTCGAAAATTTTTGAAATACCATAAAATTTTAAAAATCCTGTGGAATCTCTTCAAATTATTCAAATCCAATGAAAATAATCGAGAATATTTTAAATACCCTGAAATATTCTATGAAATTACTGAAATTAATTTTAAAATATCTTGAGATACATACATTTTTTAATTCTCCGAAAATTCTCAAGACTTTTATAATATTTTGAAATCTCTTAAAAATTTGTAAAGCTACTGAAAAGTTCTCGAAATTTTTAAAAATATGACGCAAGATTTAAAATATTAAAAAAATCATTGAAATTTTTTAATCTGTTGAAAATGCTTTGAAAACTTTGAAATTCCTTGGTTTTTTAAAAATACCACACAATCTTTAATATCTTTTGGAATCATTTCTAATTATGGAAATATAGGAAAAATTATTGAGTATCTTTTAAAATACCCTAAAATATTTCAAATCCGTGGAAATTCAATTACATTTCTGAAATTAATTAAAAATATCTTCAAAAATTCTTGAAATTTTTGTAATCTTTTTAAAATATTTCTAATCTTTTAAAAAAATTTTAAATTCATTAGACTTTTTTTTAATTTCAAAAAATCTTTAAAGTGTTTTCGAATTCCTTTAAATTATTGAAATCTATTAAAAATGATTGAAAATATTTTAGGGTATTTTAAATATTCTCGATTATTTTATTGGATTTGAATAATTTGAAGAGATTCCAAAAGATTTAAAAGATTTTATGGTATTTTTTAAAATTCGTAAGAATTTTAATACCGCTTTAAAAAATGTCAAAGGATTTTAAATATTTAAAGATAATTTAAAAGATTCCAACGCATTTTTAACAGATTAAAAATATTTCAAATATTTGTTAAGCATTTACAAATTTTTCCAAATTAAATTTAATACATTTTATTCAGCGCATTAAAAAATATATATGTCAAAACTTTTTAAAAAGATTTCAATAATTTGAAGGGATTCCAAAAGATTTCAAAGATTTTATGGAATAAAAAAAATTTAAAGAATTTAAAAAATCTTTAAAATGTTTTAAGAAAGTACAGTGTTCGAAATATTTTAGGGTATTTTAAAAGATTCCAAGGCACTTTCAAAAGTTTAAAATAATTTCAAGGATTTTTTAAGCATTTTATGGCATTTTCATAAATGCAAGAAATTTTCAAGAGCTTTAAATAGTTTCAAGGAATTTACAACATTTTCTTGGGATTTTAAAGAACTTTTCAACGAAAATTCATGAGTTTTGTTAAATAATTAATTTGTTTGGTTGAACATTTCATTATTTGGCTAAAAAATTCGTTTTCTCTTTGTTAGAAATTAGTTTTTGTAACAGGAAATGTTTTTGGTTTGAGATTTCATTTATTTTGGTACAAAGTTCCTATTTTTGGGTTCAAAATGTAACTATTTCTATAAAATTTCGTTTTTTGTTTGAATTCAACTATTTTTCATTAAAAATTAAGACTATTTTTTTGGTTAAAATAAATTCATGTTGTTGGGTTGACAAATTACTATTTTCTTAAAAATTTATATTTTCGGGCTGCAAATCCGACCGTTTTACAGAAAATTATTTTCTTTCGGCTTGAAAGTTCGACAAATTTGACAAACTGTTTTATCTTTCTTGACTGAAAGACCTTTATTCAAAATTCGTTTTTCTTTATTGTAAATGCATTAATTTTGTTTAAAATTAAACTCTTTGGTTGAAAATTTAATTCTTTTTTTGAAAACTCATGTATTTTGTTGAAAATTCGTCTTTTTGGTAGAAAATGTCTCTTTCTCGGTTAAAAATTTAACCAGTTTTTTGTTGTTGAAATATAATTATTTTGTTGAAAATTCATATTTCTTGACCATAAATTAAATTTTGTTGAAAATTCAACTTTTTGGGTGTAAAAGATAACTGTTCCCAAAAATGTTTTACTTCTTTGTTTGAAAATTCTTGAAAACTCATCTATTTTGTCGAAAATTCGTCTTCTTGGTAGAAATTTAATCTTCTTGGCAGAAAAATTTCTCTTTCTCGTTTAAAAATTCATTTATGTTGGTAGGAATTTTATTCATTTTTGTTAAAATTTTAATTATTACATTTTTTATTAAAGATTCATCTTTGTAGGTTAGAAATTCAACCATTTTTTTGTTGTTGAAAATTTAATTATTTTGTAGAAAATTCATCTTTATTGACTATAAATTTAATTTGTTTGAAAATTCATCTTTTTGGGAGTAAAAGTTAACTGTTTCCAAAAATGTTCTACTTCCTTGTTGGAAAGTTCGACTATTTTGTTAAAAAAATTATTCTTTTTGGTCGAAAATTGAACTGTTTTTTTTTTCAAAAATTCGTTTCTTTTGTTGTTGAACATTAATTTTGATGACTTACAATGGAACTTTTTTTTTGAAAGGTTATCTTTTTGTTTGTTAAAATTTTATGTATTTTGTTGAAAATTCGTCGTTTTAGTAGAAATTTATTTTTTTTTAATCGAAAATTCCTCTTTCTCGTTTAAAAATTCATTTTTTCTGTTAGGAATTTTATGATTCTTTTGTTAAAAATGCAATTATTAGATTTTTTTGTTGATAATTC
>NC_046657.1:21272270-21278337 GCF_010883055.1 Belonocnema kinseyi | reverse complement strand
AATTGAACTTTTTTTCTTTTTTTTTTGTTGAAATTTTATCTTTTTTTTTTTAAATTCATGTCTTTTGTTGAAAATTTGCCTTTTTCGTCGAAAATTAAACTTCCTCGTTTAAAAATTCATTTCTTTTGGTAGGAATTTCATGTTTTTTTGTTAAAAATACATTTATTACATTTTTTGTTAAAAATTCATCAATTGTTTCGAAAACAGTTAAATTTCCTAATAAAAAAATTAATTTTAAGCCTTCTTGAAAATTCGCTTTATCCGTTTTAAAAATCAACTCTTCTTTTTTCTTGGATTTCAACTAGTTAAGAATTCGTTTTATTTGCTGAAAGTTATACTTTATTTAATTAAAAAATTTAAATATTTTATTTTCATTTAAAATTTATCATTTTAGTTGAAAATTTAACTCTTTAGTTAGATTTTTAAATAAAAAGGATAAGTTTTCCACTATAAAATGGATTTTTTTAAATTTTTAACAAAAAAGATTAATTTTCAACAAAAATGTTAATTTCAAATCAAATTATTCGATTTCCTACCAAATTTTTGAATTTTGAAGCGAAAAAGAAGAATTTTCTACAAACAGTTGAATTTTTTAACATAAAAGAGAAGTTTTCAACTGAAGATGTAATTTTTAAATTTTTAGTTATTAAATTAATTTTCAACAAACTAAAAAATTTTGTCAGCGACTTGAATTTAACAGAAAAAGACGAGTTTTTAACTAAATATAAAAACCTTTAATCAAAACGATGAATTTTCAACAATCTGCATTAATTTCCCATCAAATTGAATAATTTTTAACTCATAAAATGTAAATTTTCTACAAGAAATGGAATAGTTCAATTTTCAAGCAAAGAGGTAAAACTTGAAAAAACAAATTAATTTGTACAAATTTTTTAATTTTGAAGGCCACAAAAAGCACCATTATTTACGAAAATGTTAAATTTTCAAACCAAAAATATTATTTTTCATCAAAAAATATACTTTCTACTAAATAGTTACTTTTTTAAATGAATAGTTTAATTCTTAACGAAATATATAAATTTTCTACAATTTTAAAGCTAAAAAGTCGAATTATCTACAAAATAATTTATTAATTCGATTTTTTCTTCAATTCCAAAAAATATTTAAAGTGTTTTGGAATTCCTTTAATTTATTAAAATCTATAAAAAATTATTGAAAATATTTTAAATCCCCTTAAATATTTAGAATTCTTAAAATTCCGTTCAATTAAATCCCTTGAAACTTTTTAAAGCTATGGAAAATTTCTCGGATTTTTTTTAAATATGATGAAATATAAAAAATTTTTTACATTTTTTTAGACTGTTGAAAATGATATCGAATCTTTTAAATTTGAAATTAATTTAAAATGTCTTGAAAAATATTTTTGTAACGTCTTTTAAAAATGTCAAGTCTTCTTAAAATCTCCTAAAATATTTCAAATCCTTTAAAATTCAATTAAATTATTGAAAAAATTTAAAAATCTCTTCACATATATTTTTTTAATTCCCTGAAAAAATTCAAGTCTTTTGAAATCTTTTGAAATCCCTTGAAACTTTTTAAAGCTATGGAAAATTTCTCGGATTTTTTTTAATATGATGAAATATTAAAAATTCGTAACATTTTTCAAATCTGTTGAAAATGCTTTCAAATCTTTTTAATTAAAAATTAATTATAAATATCTTGAAATATTTTAAATGCTTAAAAAATCTTTTACAAAATCTTCAACTATTTTCAATTCTTTGAAATCACTGGAAACTTTTTAAGCGCACTATAAAAATTCTTCTGAATTAAAAAAAAATATCATAAATTATTCAAATCCAATAAAAATAATCGAGAAGCTCTTAAAATACCCAGAAATATTTCTTTTAAAATCTTTTGAAATCCCTTGAAACTTTTTAAAGCTCTTGGAAATTTCTCGGAATATTTTAAAATACCATAAAAGCTTTAAAATTCTTCCAAAATCTGATATTTTTTTAATCTCTTGAAAATGCCTTAAAATCTTAAAACTTCCTTGGGATTTTTAAAAATACCATAAAATCTTTAAACATCTTTTCGAATCCCTTCAAATTATTTAAATATATAAAAAATTATTGACAATATTTTAAAATACCTTTAAATATTTCAAATCCTTTTAAATCCCATTAAATTTGGCTGAAATCAATCAAAAAGGTCTTTAAATATATTGTTTTAATTCTTTGAAGAATGTCAAGTCTTTTGAAATCATTTGAAATCGCTCAACAATTTTTAAAGCAATTAAAAATACCTTGGAACAATTAAAAATACCACGTAATGTTTAAAAACCTTTAGAAGAATCCCTTCAGATTATTGAAATCCATGAAATATTCCTTGAAATCTTTTTAAATTCCATGGAATTAAAAAAAAAAACTAAAAATTCTCTGAAATTCCTCCGAATCGGTTTAAAATTTTATAAATATTTTCAAATATCCTTAAATATTTAAAAAGAAGTCAAGAATATGACTAAAATATGGAACGTTATAAATATTATTTCATATGAATTATTCACTTGAATAATTCACTATATATTATCATTCAATTCAAAATAATTCAATGAATTATTCACTTTTTTTTATTCACAATTATTTATATGAATTATTTCACAAATAGAATTTACTGGAACAAGTTGAATGAACGATCAATAAATTCCGATTAAATTATTATTTAAAGAAATGTATGAATTTTCAAAAGATTTTTCATTTTTTCTGTTTTCTATTAATAATTTAGACTTTCAGGGAACATGGGAAGGGAGAAAAAATAAATAAAAAGACTCACTTGTGCGACTCTCATGGAATTTTGAACAGCACCTCCCGCTATAAAATCGGCTTTATACTGTTCGATCAATTCATCATAAAGTGGCTTATGGATTTCGTCGGCAAGAATCGCATCGTTGGATTTAAGATTGTACTTTTTTAAAAAATCCTGATCCACAGTCGCTGAAATATCGAGAAGCGGATTCCCAATTCCCACGAGAAGACCTTCCCTAAAATTTTTTCGAATTTTAGGAGTCTCTTGAACAAATGCGAATATCATTTTTATTCTCACGGATATCAAATTCTATTTTTCAAGGGGTTTAAAGTTTGTTGAAAAAGGCAAAAAAAAATTCATTTATAAGATAAATAAAATTAAAGTTATGTTAAAAATTTAGATTTTAAATTGAAAGAAAATAGTATTTTGTCAACAATTTAAAATTGCGAAACAAAATTTCATAAAAATGATATAATGTTATTTTATGATATCGCTGAATTTCGCTGAAAGTGTTATATGATTCGAAAATGTTGCATATATTCATTTGTTTGGTTCAATATTCGTTATTTTAGTTAAAAATTAATCTCCTTGATTTTTTTGTTGAAAATTTTTTTTTGTTTAAAAATAAATTTCTTTTAACGAAAATTTAAATATTAGGTTTAAATTACTTAAAGGTTTCAAATTTTAGTTGAAAATTAATGTTTTTTTGCAGAAAATTAATATTTCTGGTTGAAAATGCATTTCTTTGATTCAAAATTAATTTTTTTAACTGAAACTGTAACTATTTCTTTGTTTGCTAAAAACTGACATTGTTTGATAGAAATTTAATCCTTTTGCTTGAAAATTGATCTGTTTCGTCGAAAATATAACTATTTTGTTAAAAATTAATTTTTGTTATTCATGGTTCATTATTTTAGTCAAAAAGTAAACTATATTCTTAAAAATTCGTTTTTGTCGTTGAAAATTTATCTGTTGGGTTAAAAATTCTTTTTATTTTGGTTAGAGATTCATTAATTTACTTCAAATTTAATTTTTCTACTTAAAAATTTAACCATTTTTTTTAAATTCGTTTTTTCATTGTTGAAAATGAATTTTTCTAAGGGAAAACTTAACTTTTAAGTCAACTATTAGGTTTAAAATTTCTTTAAAATCCAAAATTTGGTTGAAATGCAAGTATTTTGTTTAAATTAATCTTTTTCGGTAAATTTTTTTTTTAATTCAAAATTAGGTGTTTAACTGAAAATTTAACTATTCCTTTTTTTGTGGAAAATTTTTCCTACTTGACATACCATACATTTAATCTTTTTGATTAAAAATTCGTCTGTTTGATGGTAATTGAACTATTTTGTTAAAAATTCAACTATTGAGTTAGAAATTATATTGTTGTTGTTGAACATGCTTTATATTAGTTAAAAATTAAACTATTTTCATAAAAATTCGTTTTTTTTTGTTTAAAATTATTTTTGGTTAAAAATTAATTTCTTCGGTCGAAAATTTAACTACTAGGTTGAAATTCGTTTAAAATTAAAAATTTTAGTTTATAATTAACATTTTTTTGTAGAGAAAATTAATATTTTTGGTTAAAATTTCATTTCTTTGATTGAAAATTAGTTACTTTTTGTTAAAAAAAAAACTATTTCACCTTTTTTTGTTGAAAATTCATTTATTTTTTTTTATAAATTCAACTTTTAAGTAGAAAATTCCTTTAAAAATCCAAAATTTGGTTGAAATGCACGAATTTGTTCAAAACTAATCTTTTTAAGCAGAAAATGAGTTATTTTAAAACTTCATCTCATTGATTTCAAATGACTTTTTTTAAATTGAAAATTAGTTTTTTAACTGAAAATTTAACAACGCTTTTTTAGTGGAAAATTTATCTTTTTGGACAGAAACTTAATCTTCTTTATTAAACATTCATCTGTATTTTAATGCAAATTCAACTATTGGGTTAAAAATTCTTTTTGTCGTTGAAAATTCATTATTTTAGTTAGAAATTAAAGCATTTTCTTAAAAATTAGTCTTTTTTGTTAAAAATTATTTTTGGTTAAAAATTCAATCGAAAATTTAACTATTAGGTTGAAATTCGTTTACAATTTAAAATTTTAGTTTATAATTAACATTTTTTGATAGAAAATTAATATTTTTGTTTGAAAATTCATTTCTTCGATTGAAAATGAGTTTTTTTTTTGAAAAATAATTTTTTTCACCTGAAAATTGAACTTTTTGATTTTTTACGAAAATTAATCTTGTTTGATATAAATTTAATCCTCTTTCTTGAAAATTCAAGTATTAAATTAAAAATTAATTTTTGTTGTTCAGGATTCATCAGTTTAGTTAAAAATTAAACTATTTTCTTAAAAATTCGTTTTTTTTCAAATGATTTTTGGTTAAGAATGAACTTTTCTTGTTGAAAGTTTATCTTTTGGGTTAAAAATTCTTTTTATTTTGGTAAGATTCATTATATTACCTTATAATTAGTTTCTTTACTTATAAATTTAACTATTTCTTTAAAAACTAGTTTTTTTCGTCGTTGAAAAAGAATTTTTCTAATGAAAAATTAAACGATTCCATATTTGGTTTAACATTTATATTAATTACTTGAAAATTCAACTATATGGTTGAGAATTTTTGTATTTATTTGAAATTTAGTATTTCATGGTAGAATGTTAATATTCTAGGTGACTATTTCCACTTTAAATTAATTTCCTTATTTGAAAAACTTCAACTATTCGGTTGGAAATATAGGAAACACCACTACCCACCAACTGTATTTTCGAGAGATTTGACACTCTTAAACATGTATTCTGAGGTTAGCTCGGGTTTACTATGGTTTTCGGGGTCGCCGAATACAAATCTGGCGTCCTTTGACTTTTATCGCGTCAGGTTCAAGGTCATTGGAAGGTCAAATCGAGAGAAAACGGTAAAAAAATCAAAAAAAATACGTTATAGGTTTTTGGAGTCGCTAATTACGAATCTGGCATCCGTTGAACTCTATCGTTTCAAGTTCAAGGTCATTTGAAGGTCATTTGAAGGTCAAATCGAGAAAAACCGGTAAAATTTTTTTTTTAAAAATATGTTATAGGTTTTTGGGGTCGCTGATTACGAACTTGGTGTCCGCTGACCTTTATCGCGTCAGGTTAAAAAACCGTTTTTTTACTTTTATCAGGTTCTCTCGATTTGACCTTCAAATGACCTTGAACCCGAAGCGATAGAGTTCAACGGATGCCAGATTCGTAATTAGCGACTCCAAAAACCTATAACGTATTTTTTTACCGTTTTCTCTCGATTTGACCTTCCAATGACC
>NC_046657.1:21261125-21272170 GCF_010883055.1 Belonocnema kinseyi | reverse complement strand
ACTCGGGATACTTATAAGATACTACCATGATTTTTTCAGATTTTTTGGTCCAAAAATAAATTAGGCCAAAAACCGGCCTTACCGACCCTCCCCCTTTGGTTGAAATGCACGTATTTTATTATTATTAATCTTTTTAGGTAAAAAATTTGAATTTTTTTGTGGAAAAATTTTCTTATTTGACATAAATTTAATATTTTTGGTTAAAAATTCATCTGTTTGATAATAATTGAACTAATTTATTAAAAGTCCAACTATTGGGTTAAAAATGATTTTGTTGTTTTGGGACATTCATTATTTTTGTTAAAAATTAAACTATTTTCTTGAAAATTCGTTTTTTTTATGTTTAAAATTATTATTGGTTATAAATTAATTTCTTCGGTCGACAATTTAACTATTAGGTTGAAATTCGTTTACAATTAAAAATTTTAGTTTAAAATTAACATTTTTTGATAAAAAATGAATATTTTTGGTGGGAAATTAATTTTTTTGATTGAAAATTAGTTACTTTTTGTTAAAAAAAAAACTATTTCACCTTTTTTTGTTGAAAATTCATTTTGTTCAGTCCTTTAAAAATCCAAAATTTGGTTGAAATGCACGAATTTTATCAAAACTAATCTTTTTAAGCAGAAAATTAGTTGTTTTTTTGTTGAAAATTCATCTCATTGATTGCAAATTGTTTTTTTTAAATTGAAAATTAATTTTTTAACTGAAAATTTAACTACTCTTTTTGTGGAGAATTCATCTTTTTTGAAAGAAATTTAATCTTCTTTGTTAAAACTTTTATCTGTATTTTGATGAAAAAATCTTTTTGTTGTTGAACATTCATTATTTTAGTTAAAAATTGAAGTATTTTCTTAAAAATGAGTTTTTTTGTTCAAAAATTAATTTCGTCAGTCGAACATTGAATTATTAAGATGAAATTCGTTTACAATTTTTAATTTTAGTTTATAATTAACATTTTTTGATAAAAAATTAATATTTTTGGTAGAAAATTCATTTCTTTGATTGAAAATTAGTTTCGTTTTGTTAAAAAATATTTTCTTAAACTGCAAATTGAATTTTTTCATTGTTTGCCGAAAATGGATCTTTTTTATAGAAATATAATCCTCTTACTTGAAAATTCATCTATTTGGTTGACAATATAACTATTTTGTTGAAAATTCAAGTAAAGGGTTAAAAATTAATTTTTGTTGTTCAAGATTCATTAGTTTAGTCAAAAATTAAACTATTTTCATAAAAATTAGTTTTTTTGTTGTTGAAAATTCATCTTTTGGGATCAAAATTCCTTTTATTTTGGTTGGGAGATTCATTATTTTACTTAAAAATTAGCTTCTTTTCTTAAAAATGTAACTATTTGAGAATTTCTGCATTTACTTGAAATTTTTTTTTTTAAGGTAAAATATTAATATTCTTGGTGACTATTTTACCATTTTTTGTTGAAAATTCATTTCCTTGTTTGAAAAAATTCAACTTAAGGTTGAAAATTTATTTTTAAAATCCAATATTTGGTTAAAATTAATTATTTTGGTTCATAATTCATCTCATTGATTGCAAATTAGTTTTTTAACTTAAAGTTTAAGTATTCACTTTTTTGTGGAAAATTTTTCTTATTTGACAGAAATTTAATCTTTTTGGTTAAAATTCGTCAGTTTGATGATAAATGAATTATTTTGTTGAAAATTCAACTATTGTGTTACAAATTCTTTTTGTTGTTGAAAATTCATTATTTCAGTTAAACATTAAACTATTTTCTCAAAAATTCGTTTTTTTCTTTGTTTGTTTAAAAATTAATTTCTTCGGTCGAAAATTGAACTATTAGGTTAAAATTTCTTGAAAATTTAAAATTTTAGTTTATAATCAACATTTTTTGATAGAAAATTAACATTTTTGATTTGAAATTTCATTTCTTTAATTGAAAATTAGTTTCTTCTTGTTAACAAATATATTTTTTTAAACTGAAAATTGAACTATTCCATTGTTTGGTTTAAAATTTATCTTCTTCAGCTGAAGATTAATTTTTTTAAATTATTCTTTTGCGGTAGAAACTTTATTTTCATAAGATTTACCTCTTAGGTTGAAAAATCTTTTAAATATTTAAAATCTGGTTGAAAATTCATGTATTTTGGTAAAAATGAATCGTTTTGGTTAAAAATTAATTTTTTTAAACAAAAAATGTAAGTATTCTATTTTTTTCGAAAATTTATATTTTTTTATAGACGTTTAATCTTCTTGATTAAAAATTTATTTATTTTGTTTGAAAATGTATATATTTTGTTAACAATTTGTCTCTTTTGTTAGAAAATTCATGTTTAGAGTTAAAAATTCATCTCTTTGATTAAAAATTAGTTTTTTTGATTGAAAATTATTTTTTTTAACTGAAAATTTAACTTTTCCTTTTTTTGTTGAATACTGATACAGTTTTTATAAAAATTTAATCTTATTGGTGGAAAATTCATCTGTTTGATTAAAAATATAAACTATTTTGTTGAAAAATCAAGTATTGGGTTAAAAATTAATCTTTGATGTACTAGATTCATTATTTTATTTTAAAATGAAATTATGTTCTTGAGAATTCGTTTTTTTTTTGTTGAAAGTGATTTTTTGTTAAAAATTAATTTCTGCGTACAAAAATATATTAGGTCAAAATTTCTTTCAAAATTTGAAATTTTGTGTTTCATGGTAGAATATTAATATTCTTGATGACTAGTTCACCTTTTTTGTTTAAAATTAATTTCTTTGGTTGAAAAATTCAACTTATAGGTTGAAAATTCCTTTGACAGAAAAATTCATGTATTTAGTAAAAATGAATCTTTTTCGGTAAAACATTAATCTTTTTGGTTTAAAATTTATCTCTTTGATTTAAAATTAGTTTTTTTTTAAAATTAAAAATGAATTTTTTTAACTGAAAATTTAACTTTTTCCTTTTTTATTGAATATTTATCATTTTTTATAGAAACGTAACCTTCTTGGTTTTTGAAAATTCATCTGTTTGGTTAAAAAAATTTACTATTTTGATAAAAATTGTTTTTTTCTGGTAAAAAATAAAAAATTTGGTTGAAAACTCTTCTTTTATTAAAGATTCATTATTTTAGTAAAAAAATGTTTTTGTTTAAAAATTTAACTATTTTGTAGAAAATTCGTTAGCTTTTGTTAAAATTTTTTAACTGCAAATTTAGTTATCTATGTTATATTTAAAGTTTACCTTTCTTACTGAAAAATGCAGCTATTTTAATGAAGATTGTCATTTTTTACTTATGTCAAATACAAATTTTAATTAAAATTAACAAACCTAAAATTGTTATCACTTATTATGCACGAAATTCTGATAAAGAATAATTTAAACAAAATAATATTTTCGTAATTTATGGCTTATTAATCAGTTGCATTTTTAAATAAAAAATATAACCTTTTTACTAAAAGAGGTGAATTTTCTGCAAAAAAAAAACGAAATTTTAACAAAATATTTGCATTTTTAACAAGCAGTTTAATTCTTAATCCGAAAATATGCATTTTCAATAACATAAGATCATTTTTAATCAAGCAATTTAATTTTCTACCAAAAATGGAATAGTTCAATTTTCATTTAAAAAAAAAATATCAACAAAGAAAAACAAATAATTTCAAAAAATCATTCAAACCTTCAAATAAACAATTAGCAGTCGACTGGAATGGTTAAATACAAAATTTTGAATTAAAATTCAACCAAATAGTTGAATGTTTAATCAAAGAAATCAATTTTTTACAAAAAAAAACGAATTTTCAACAAAATAGTTTTAATTTTTCAAACGAAAATATGAATTTTTAACCAAAGAGTTCAATTTTCAATCCGAAAACATAAATAAAAAAATATTTTTAACTATGTATTTAGTTGCATTTTTTTATGAAAAAGATGATTTTTTAAACAAAAATATTAACTTACAAACGTAAAAAGACGAAATTTTAACAAATTACATGAATTCTCAACAAAATGGTTAATTTTCTAACAAAAATGGAAGTTAAATTTTCAGTTCCAAAAATGGTGAAATTTTCATTTAAAAGAGAATAATTTTATACAAAATAGTTTAAATTTTAAATCCGATCGTATGAATTTTGTTATTCTTAACAAAAAAGTTCATTTCAAATCATGAAAGATGAATATTCGAATTTTTAACAAAACAGTTTAATTTTCAATTAAAAAATATGAATTTAAAGTATAGATATATATTTTTAAACATGTATGCAGTTGAATTTTCTACCAAAAAGATGCATTTCTCATGCAAAATATTAATTTTCTACAAACAAAAAAAGGAAAATTTTTAACCAAATACATGAATTTTAAACTAAAAAAATATTATTTTCAACCAAATAGTAGATGAATTTTCTACAAAAATAGATCAATATTCTAATAAGGGACCAACTTTTCTTTGAAAATTTTAAAAATAATTCTAATTTGTCCTCCTAATTTTTCTCGTACCACAATTTTTGAAATTTCTTGAAAGGTTTGTCTGAAATTAATTTTTCAAACTAAAAAATCATTTCTAATTTTACCAGAAATCTTTAAAAAAAAAACAATTATTTTTTTCTTAAAACGTTTAAACACTCACATTTTCTAAAAATTTAAATTTGATTTCCGGTTAATTACCAGAGTTTTATTTTAATTAACGGGTTTCCATAATAAAACTGAGAAAAATTGAGGTTGAAATAAAAATAGTAAAATCTGAAGGAAAAAAAAACTTATAAATACGATTCCAAATTTTAATATAATCCAATATTGTCACTGAAAAAATTTAATTTCTTTTTGTATTCATCTTCAATAGAAGAACCGCAAATAAATATCAATTTTACAAAATTTAAATTAGAATTCTTGACATGATAATTTTATTTTATTTATATTACATTAACTTGCTCCGTTTTGTTCTTTGATCGGTTACCTAACCTAAAATATTTCGAAGCAATTTGTATTTTCATTCAACTTAACTCATTTTATTTTACTTATTCACAAGCGTTCACTGAAAATTAATTTTTCTCATTGTTAATGAATTAAATTCATAATTGAAAGAAAAAACCAACAAAACCGCGAGGTGACATAACCTAATATAAAAAAATATCTCTACGCACTTCGAAAAATTGTTGACGTAGCATAAGCAATTAAAAACTGAAGGTTGCGTAAATAAAATTGCATTCACAACAATGGAAATTTCATTTATGAAAAAGCAACAAATAAGGCTTTTAAAAAATGGTAAGTATAAAATGTAAAACTTCGGAGTCCAGTAAATGGAATTAAATTTTAATTAAAAGGAAAAATGAAAATACCTCAAGTTTTCTGCCATTTTTCCGCTTTTTTGTGAATTTCCAACAGATGAAAACTTAAAAACACAATCTCGACGAGCACTGCCAATCGACTGCGGAGAAAACGGAAGCGGCCGATGCGAACAAAACGCTAGACGAAAAATTTCAGCCAATGGCAGAGTGTCAGATGAATCGCAAAATATATTTTAAAAAGATAAAAAAAACATTATACATCAGAGCTACATTTATTAAAACTTATTGTTCCTAAAAAAAAAAGAATTCTGCTCTTTTGACATTTTTTCAAGAGTATGCTTGCAATTAAGGGCGCTGGAACCAGAGGAACTAACCTCAAAATCTAATAGCGCCCAATTATAATATTTAAAAAAAAGGGAGGGGGGGGGTATTATTGACCCGATTACGTAAAAATTTTAATTTATAAATTTTCCGCACCCTCAACCCTGTATATCAAAATTTCCAAACAAATAAAATTAATTTATCATAAAATTTATTTCTAAATATTTCTAAAGATTGTTGATAGAAGAGAAAATTTAAATTGTAAACGATTGTTTAATAATCGGAAGATCGCTACCATACTATTATTTGTAAATTTTCTTTACATTTTTAGAAATCAGAAAAATGACATTATGGACAAAAACTTATTTCGAATTCGAAAAAAATTTAGAAGCTTTTCCTTAGTTTTGAGATTAAATTTTCTAACAGATTTCTGGAAAATTTTTAAATGGTTGCAGCTTTATTCTAAAAGAATAATTTCAAGTTATTAAGATTTCAAAATGTGCGGAAAAGGAATATGTAAAAGATTTTAAAGCAAAATTTTGCAATATTATATAATTTTAGTAAAAACTTGAGTAAGTTTAAGAGATATTCAGAAGTTTTGAAACGAAATTTCTAGGAAAAATTAAAATAATATTTTCATTCGAAAAATTAATTTTCACAGATTTAAGGAAATATGAAACATTTAAAAAATGATCAAACAAGAATCTGAAAGATTTTGTTACCATTCTTTCAATTTTGCAGAATTTAAGAAAGAATCAGGACAAATTTGAATAAAAAATAAGTTTCTTATTATTCGCGTGGAAATTTTTAATAACGATTTTGTACTATATTTTAAAAGAAAATTGAAAAAGATAACGAGACAGTACTGTTTCCTACAATTTTTTTAAAGTGTGAACAATTTTGTAATTTTGCAACATTATATAATTTTAAAAAATTGAATACGTTTAAAGGATATTCAGAAGTTTTGAAACGATCCAAAAATGATTAAAACTTGCACAGATTTTTAAAAGAATTTTCAATTTTTTAAGGTTCACGGAAATGGGAAAATTTGTTTCAGATTTCAAAAAATTTGAAACATTTCAAAAATGGTTAAAGAAGAATCTGAAAGATTTTGAGACCTTTTTTTAATCTTGCAGAATTTGAAAAAGAATCAGGAAAATCTGAATAATTTATAAATTTCATAATATTCGTGTGAACATTTTTAATAATTACTTAATTTTTTCCAATAATTTTTAAAAATAGTCTGAAGATTTTAAAGTAAAATTTTACAATATTTGATCATTTTAGAAAAAATTCGAGTAAGTTGAAAAGATATTTAGAAGTTTTGAAGACTAAAAAATAACAAACTTTTACAGAATTTTATAAGGTTTCACAAAAATAAAAAAGTTCCTATAGGAAAAATTAAAATATTTTATTTCAAAAAATTAGTTTGAAGAGATTATTTAAAAAGATTTCAAAATTTTTCCAAGAAAAGTCTGAAAGTTTTTGGATAATTTTTTCAATTTTGCAGATTAAAAAAAAATGCAGAAAAAAATTATATATTTTTTAAAAATTAGAAGGTTGATATCTGACAAGATTAAAAAAAGAATTTTTTTAATATTCGTGTGAAAATTTAAAATGATTTTTTTAAATGTATATCAAACGATTTCCTAAAATATCAAAAATGAAAGAATTTAAAATTTTAAAAGATTTCAAAAAATGTAAATTTTGTAAGATTTCCAAAATGAACTTTAGAAGCTTTAAAAGAATTTCGAAAGGTTTTAAGAGAATAAATGAATGTTCTTAAAATTCCTGGGAAAATTTATAAGATAAGGCAATTTTTTACATTTTGTACCTATATTACACCTTGGTCAACACTATAACATCTTATATATTCTTACATTTTCAATGATTTTTCTAAATATTAAGAAAAATCCGAATAAGTTAAAAATATTTTTTCGGAACTTAGGATATTTTAAATCGATTAGATATATTTGAAAAGTGATGAAATATTTCTTGATTTGTTTAAGACTAATCTTAGAAATCTTTTAGAAAGATTCTAATTTTCCTAACATTTTATAAAATCCTATAGAATAAAAAAAACTATAAAAGCTTCGATTTTTTTAAGCATCTGAAATATTTAAAAATCTTTTTTAATTTTCTCAAGAATCTTGAAAAAATTACATTTATATAAATTTGAAAACAAACTGATTATACTTTTTGGCTTGTTCTCAATTCTCATAATTTAATTTCAACTCAAATTTTGCATTCTATACGTCATGCACAAAAAATTCTAAACTGGTGAATTTAAAACATCAAGTAATTTAAATATTTGTATGATTATAAAAATATTGGAGAAGCATTTAGTGTCGCATCAAAATTTTGCTTAATTTATTTCTTAGTTAAAAATTTGTCTTTTTGGTTGAAAACTACTATTTTTTTCTCAATTTTTAATCAGTTTGTTGAAAATTTGCGTTTTTTAGTTGCACTCAACTATTTTTGTTTTCAGATTTATTAGATTTTTAAAAAAATAACTATTACATTTCTTCGTTGAGAATTGAACTGCTTTGTTGAAACTGGAAATACTTTGTTAAAAATGCATTTTTGTTATTGATTTATCATTTTCATTAAAACCTCCCCTTTTTAAGTTAAAAGTTTATAAATTCTTTTTTAATAGCTTGAAAATTAATTTTCAAACTAACAATTTAGCTATTCTACTTTTGGTTGAACATTTATCCTTTTAAGTTGAAAATTCATGTATTTTGTTGATAATTAATTTTATTGGTTAAAAATTTAATTACAGTGAAACACTTGTATAGCGCTGATTTTGGGGCTGACGGTGGGTGGGAACTAACTCATCATAGTCCGCTCCGCTTTTGTTTGTTCACGCCTGAGTGACAGCCGCAGACCCCACGCAGTTCATATTATACCCTCCTAAGGGGCGGCGTCAATTCTTAGAAGGGCTATAAAAGGGAGGCATATTGAAGGGTTTCTCTATATCTTGATCAAAATTAATATATTTTTTTTAATGAAAATATAACTCATTTTTTGTAGAATATTGATATTTTTTGTTAAAACTTCCGTCTCTTTTAAAATTAATCTTTACAGTTGATAATTCACTTCTTTAGTTAAAAATTTAACTATTTTGTTCAAAACTCTTTTTTTTTTAACTGAACTATTTTGTTAAGAATTCGTTTTTTGAAATGTTTTAAATGAAAATATAACTATTCAAATTTTGGTAAACGAAAAAAACTTTTAAACTGAAAATTCATTTATTTTGTCCAAAATTCGTATTTTTTAAAAATTAATATTTACCGTTGATAAATAATTTCTTTGATATAAAATTTAACACTTAAATTTTTTTTAAATTTATCTGCTATATCATCAGAGATTGTACCTTACCGACAGTAGATCAACCCTCCAAACCATGAAGGCAGAAAATCTACACAATATCGATCAAGTTAAGAATCTTCAATGATAAAAAATGCTTAACGTCTTAATAAGACTAGATGGAAAATAATATTTTTAAATTAAAATTATTTCTTGAAAAAAGATCCTACTCCATCTTCACTCCCAATGGAGTGAAGATGGAGTAGGATCAAGAAATAATTTTAATTAAAAAATTTAACACTGTTCTAAACTTTTTTTTTGTGCTAATGGCTGGACGATTTTGTTTAAAATTAACTTTTCTGAATGAAAATATCCCACTCTGGTAGAAACTTGATATTTTTTAAATTAAAAATTAGTTTTTTACAAAAATTAATTTTTATGGTTGATAATTAATTTCCTTCGTTAAACGTTTACTAATTTGTTAAGAATTAATTTTTTTAAATCAAAATATAACTCCCAATTTTTGTATTAATATTTATAGTAGATCATTCATTTCTTTGGTTAAAAATGTAATTACTTTGTTCAAAACACGTTTTTTTATGTCTGAAAATCTGAACTTATGTGTTGTAAAAATTGATCTTTTTTTAACTTATAATTCATTGTTAAAAACTAGATTAAAAAAAAATTAATCTTTAGGGTTGAACATTAATTTCATTGATTAAAAATTTAACTATTTTGTTTAAAACACGTTTTTTGTTGTTGTGGAAAACTGAACTATTTTGTTAAAAAGTAGTTTTTTTTTTTATAAAATCATATATATTTTAAAACGCAAACATTACTAATCCGTTTTTGATAAAAAATGGACCTTTTATTAGTTGAAATTTCACGTATTTTGTTAAAAAATCGTATTTGTTCAAAATCAATCTTTATGGTTGATAATGCATGTCTTTGGTCAAAAATTTAATTATTTTGATAAAAATTTTTTATTTGAAATCTTGTAAAATATCTTAAAACCTTCAAAATCCTTTTGAACTTTGCAAGTACCACAGAAATTAAAAACTAGACCTACATTTTTTGTTCGCAATCCTCGAAAATCTACATTTTTTCAATTAAAAAAAAAAAAGCTGTACTAATTTTAAATTACTTTTGAATATTTTTAAAGCTATAAATATCGTTTAAACTGACTCGTTTTTTTTCTCTAAAACTTTACAATCTTAGCAAATAAAAAAAATATTGTTCTAAAATATTTTATATTAATTTTAGAAAATTTAGGAAATTGTTAGAAATTTTCTCATGAATTTTAAGATTTTTGTTTTGCTCTTAAAATATTTCAAGGTAAATTGTCAATCGAAATTTCAATATTTACGTTTCAAGTTAAAAAATCAATGTTAAACCTAAAGACAAATTTTCAATTTAAAAGATCATTTTTCAAATCAAAAATTAAATATTTAAATTTTTCGTCAAAAAATGAACTTTTAAACTAAAATTATTCAGTATTTAACTGGAATAATAGTTTCATTTTCAGTTAAAAAACAAAACAATAGTTTTCAACTAAAACAGAAACAAATTTTAACAAAATAGTTATTTTTTTTTTAGAAAAAAATTCAGTTTCTTCCAAAGAAATAAATTTTTAAGTAAAACGATGAAACTTCAACAAAAACAATTAATTTTTGGCAAAAGAGCTTAACTTTCAACCGAGTGTTTTAATTTCAAAGTTAAAAAATAAATGTTCAACTAAAATGATAAATATTCAACTGAAATCCTTGCATTTTTAAACAAAAAGAGGAATTTTTAACCTATGAAATGAACTTTCAAAGAAAAGGATAGTTTTATACAAAAAAAAAAACTAGATTTTTATCAAGAAAATTCGTGATTTTGTAACATAATTAAATTTTCTAGGGTGAGTGACCCAGTGAATGAACACTTAAGGAAATAACTGATTACAACTACAAAACTTTTGAAAATAGAAAACACCAATGAATGAACACTATAATCAGTACAAATTAGAATTAGGATTTCGCTATAAAATTACATGGGTACATTACAAAATGAGCAATTAAGGGCATGTGACGCAGCTAAATACCTATATTACCGACCACAGTTTTTCAGTTCACTGAATGTTTTTTTGAACCTAAGAACTTTTTTTGTAAGTAAAATATCGAGCTGAAACTTCG
>NC_046657.1:21244171-21261025 GCF_010883055.1 Belonocnema kinseyi | reverse complement strand
AGTACAAAGCTTAATAATAAAAGATGTAAAAAAATATATTTTGACAATCAATTCCAACGGCATCAGCCGGTAACGTTGTACACGAAAATACGAAACCTGGCGTCACCAGACGAGGCTCTAGAGATTTCGTATTTTCGTGTACAACGTTACCGGCTGATGCCGTTGGAATTGATTGTTGAAATATTTTTTTTACATCTTTTATTATTAAACTTTGTACTTTAACGTAGTTTTCTTTCGGTTCTTGCATTTCTCAAAGTTTGAAACTGATATTTTATGTATAAAAAAAGTTGGAACATTCAAAAAATGTTGAGGTTCAGAAAAAAGATGAAATAATTTTCAGTGAAGTTTCTACCAAAATGCAGTACCTAAACGTACTTTATTGTACTCTAATACATTTTCCAAAGTTTCAGCTCGATATTTTATTTATTAAAAAAGTTCTTAGGTTTAAGAAAACATTCAGTGAACTGAAAAAGTGAGGTCGGTAATATAGGTATTTAGCTGTGTCACATGCCCTTAAATATATTATTTCAATAAAAAGCACAAGACATTTAGATACAAAGAAAGGAGGGAATACAAAAGTTGAACACAGAACTGGGTTAACTTTTCCTAATTTTTTATTGCAATATTTATTTTTAAAACATTTCTATCAGTTCTTTTAACCTTACAAAAAATACAACTTTTCGTTTAAAAATAGATAACTCTTATCTAGTGACTACAATAGAAAACTGCGATTTTTAGCACACATAACATTTGTAATACAGCACTTTACTATGTTGCTTTAGGTTAAATTAGCAAATACAATTATAGATCAGTGTTGTAAACATGGAAATTCTGTTAACATTTATAAATATATATTGTCTAGTTAAAAAACGTTTTCTAAATGCAAAAAAAGCATTAAATTTCTAACCTCAAAGTGGCCTTGCCTTTAATTTAGTTCGTGCGTACTTTTCTGATGTTCTAATCAAAAAAATATACATTTAAACCGTAACTATTTATAGTTTATATTTATAGTCACATTAATTGAAACAAACTTATTTATATGTAAAGAAATACCAGCCAGGTCTCCGTAACCTGCTGTTCATTCACTGGACCTGCGGGGTGAGTTTTGCTCCAATAAATGAACACAGCGTTCATTCACCGGAAGACGGGCAATTCAAAGGTCTAGTAGATGAACACTCATTTATTAATAAAAAAAAAAAACGTACTTTTTGTGAAAAACCCCTGTGGAAAATTGAATAATATCTTAAAACTATAACAGCACAACTTCGATGCAGAAAAGGTAAAGAATTTTTTTTTGTAAAAGCAGTGTAAACAAGGAGTTACTTAGACACGTACGTTACAGTGGTCGATGACTTTCTCACCATCACTCACCATAATCGATGATGCTTCGCATTCAAGAAATTTTTAAAATTATTTACAAGAATTTACTGCAATGAATTGTATATTAAACTCTTCAAAATTGCTTGAAGATTTCAAATATATAGAAATTTATAGACATTAACTTTCAAAGGTTATATTTATATATTTTTTGCATTAGTGTTCATTCACTGGTGACTGTTCAGCCACTGGATCACTCACCCTATTGAAAAAAAATCAATTTAAATTGTTGAATTTCTAACTGGAAAAGATCAATTTTTAACAAATAATGGAGTTAATTTTTAAGTTGCAGAAATTAATTTTCAACCAACCTGATGAATTTTCATCTGAAACAATGAATTTTTAACGATATAGAATAATTTTCCACAAAGTACATCAATTTTCAAAGTTTAAATTTCCATAATTATTATTTTTTTTTAAATTATGCTTGATTATTGCTGCCAACACTTTTTTATATATTAAAATATTTATGAATATAATTTTCTTTAAAAATGTTTAAAAGCTATGCTAAACACTCTCCACCACAATTTTTGTAATATCATTTTTCAAGGAAAAATTATGTTTCCTTTCATTCATAATTTTATTCACAAAAATAAAAAAATAAATAAAAAAAGTGCAGGCACCGAGAATCGAACACGCAGACTTTCGACTATGAAGCCCAAACGTTGCTGCTTGAGCTGCCGGCCGATTTTACAAATCCTTTTATCTGGATTACTTCAGTTTACCAGCTCGGAGGTTACAAAAATCGAACCGTCCAGCTGATAACCAGAGTTTCCCCCTCTGTTTATACTTACATTTTTTAATAAACTGGACGGAGAAGTTTGTAGATAATTTTGAGATGGTTGAATCTTACCTAAACTCCTTAAAGTCACTGGATTTTTTCTGCTTGCTCTGAATTTGAACCCAGCTTTTCCAGTAAGAATTGTCCTTTTATTTCCATAACCTAAAATTTATTCACATTACCTACCTCGCGACTTTTTCTATCAATAAAATTATGGAAAAGAGAGCTATCAACCGATTCCTTTTGCAATAGATTAATTTCGATGGGAAGGATTAAAGAAAATTATCTTCTCACACGAAGAGGTATGCTAATTTACTAAATACACGGCTACCATAAGCATAATTTACTTACGTGACCTTTTTTTTTAATTAAAAAATTGATAAAATTTATATGAATTCCAGGTGAATTTTTCGAAAAAAGAAAACAATTAAGTGGACATGAAACTGGTTTGATTCTCTTAGATTAGATTTTTTTTAATCAAAATTTTTCCTTTTTTTCAATAAAAATTAACAAGCTTCGGCAGTCTAGCGACGAGGAAACTCGCCATCGAGGAGATACGATTTCAAAAAGAATGTTTTAAAAACCTCCTATTTTGAGCGTTATATCGAAAAAAAGAAATCTCGAGGTGAATAAAAGATGGAATACTACTTGGGGGGGGGGGGGGGGGGGGGGGGGGCTCGGAACTTTTTTTGCCGATAAAAGAGAACAAAGTTAAGATTTTTGGGAAATGCTTGTTACATTACTGTAACTTTAATGGCAGAATAGCAAAGCCAAAGTAAGGAAGTTATATTTCAAAAAGATACCAACATTATTTGATACTATTTTGACAACGCTCCCAATATTGGGAACTTTTTAAACTGCGCTTGCGTCGCGCCGGTAAGAGCGCATTGGTTACAGATGGCGCGCTGTTTTTGAATAGTATAAATGTTGAAATTTAATATTTATTATAAATAATGATTGGAAAATGCATAAAAAGTAATTTTCTCAACCTCAAATAAAAAATAGTTCGATTTCAATCAAAAAGAAAGAAAAACAGAAAAACCAAAATTTTTTTTATCACAATCATTATTCTCGCCTGTCGAGTCTCTAAATTATTATTTTTTTACTCCCAACAATTTGTCTTTAAATAAAATCACTAAAATTACCAAAAATAAATTAAGATTTTTTTTAAAGACTTGCACATTTATATATTTTTTCTATTTCGAGAAATCCAATGTTGCGAACGTCTAACTATGCATTGAAAATTTGAAGAAAAATCCACTGCACAAACTTAATTTTAATGGGTTCATAATTAAACAAGATAATTAAAAAGTTCGTGTAAATTTTAAAGAAAATGAGAATACAATGAAAATCATTTTTAAAAAAATCAAATAAACTGAACGGAATTAAAAATAAATCAAAAATATTTATTTCACTTATTAATTTAGAAGTATTCATAAGAATTTTAAAAAATGAATAGGAATTGGTTAAAAATATTTCAGGGTGAATTGAAAAAAAATATTTTTAATTCCATTTAACTGAGCGAAATTGCAGAAAATTTAAAAGAATTCAAGACAAGTGACTAAAAATTCAGGGTGAATTCCAAATGAACTCTAATCGGGAAAACATTCAATATATTCCACTTACTTCAGTAAAATCGGATTAAATTGTAATTTCAAGAAACTAATGAAATTCATAAGAACCTGAAATAATATTCTCATTTAAAACTAGTTTAAAATAAACAAATATTCTTCACATTGAGTAAACTGGCAAAATTAAAAACTATTATTTTTTTAAATCCATTTCAAAGTAATTAAAATTAAAGTAGTAAGATTAGCAAGTAAAATTAAAAAGAATTTGAAGGGGCTTTCGAGTTAAAAAAATCAAGAGAATTACACAAAATTTAAAAGAAATGAGGAATAATTCTAGTTAATTAAATATATATACTCTATTTCATTTTAGTGAAATTTGAGTCAGTTGAATTTTATAAGAACTGAAAAAATAATTTTTTTTTTTTTAATAAGGGAAATGTCATAAAATTTAGTAAATTGAAATGAACAAAATTCAGTACGGATTCAACAAAATTTAATTTAAAAAAAATTGCATACATTTAGAGAAATTCAAAGGGAATGAGAAGAATTCGATAAAATGCATAAAAAATTCAAATTAAAAAAAGAAGAGAATTCAGAATAAATTAATAAGAATTCAGACTGAATTTCAAATAAATTGAAAAACATCCTAAAATTTCAAGAATTCAAGGAGGAATTCAAGATCGTCAAATTCCTAAGAATTCCATGAGATGAAAACATTTCAGGCAAAATTAAAACTCGTTTTTTTTTTTAATTCATTTCAGTGAATAGAACTCAGTAAATTTAAAATAATTTTGAAAAAATAATTTTAAAAATTTGTGAAATAAAAAAATTGCATAAAATTGGGTAAAATAGGCTTGAACAAAATGCAGAGCGAATTCAACTGAATTAAATAAAATTCGAGTAAATTTAAATAAATTCAAAGATAATGGGAAGAATTCGATAAAAAAAAATTAAGTGAATTAAACAAACAGAATAAATTAGGAAAAAAAAACGAGAGGATTCTAAAGAATTCTGGGGAATTGAGATGAAAAAAACTGAAAAAATTATTTTTATATCCAAACAATTTCACTGATTTCAGTAAATGTAGTTGGCAAGGTACCTCTAACTTAGTAGAATAGAATAGAATTTAGAAGAATTCAGAATAAATTAATAACAATTCAAATTGAATTTCAAATGAATTGAAAAACATCCGAATGTTCAATTTATTTAAGTAAAATTGGAATGTATTAAAAAATATTCAAAAGATTATTGAAACTTGTAAAAATTTGAAATTAGTTCAAAATATAAAAATATACGTTTAGTAAAATGGAAACGAATAGAATTTAGGGGAAATTGACTGAATAAAATATGAAAAAAAAGAGAAAATTTCAAATAATTTTGAAGAACTTATTAAACTAAAAAGAAAGAGAATTACAATGCAAGGGAATTTAAAGGGATTGCAAAAAATATTTAAATGAAAATTCGAGTACATTTAGAGAAATTCTAAGGGAATGAGAATTCGATAAAAATTCAAGTAAATTATAAAAAAACAGGATAAATTAAAAAAAAATCGAGAGAATTTTTTAAAAAGAATTCAGGGGAATTGAGATGAAATGATATGCGTTTTTTTTCTTATAAATCAAAATATTTCACTAATTTCAGTAAAATTGGGAGTTAATGCAGACGAATTATCAGAATTTGATAGAACGCTAAGAATTCAAGTTGAGTTCAAAAGATTTCAGGGGGAATCAAACAAAACCAAAAAAATTATTTTTGTTTTTTAATCAATTTAATTCAGTAGAATTCCAAAGAATTCAGAATAAATTAATAAGAATTCAGAGTAAATTTCAAAGGCATAAGAATTAATTGAAAAAAATCCAAAACCTTCTATTTATTTCAGTAAAATTAGAATGAATTAAAAAGAATCCAATCGATTGTTGAAACTCTTAACAATTTGAAACAATTTAATTGAAATTGTTGGTTTAAATCAACAATTTCCGTCAATAGTGCGAATTACAACGAACAAAAACCAACGAATTAATTGAATATTAGGAAAATATACCGGAAATTACACGAATTGAATGATAAAAATTAAAGCTAAAAAAATGCAGGAAAAATACAAAAAAAAATCGAGAGCATTCCAAAAGAATTCAGGGTTTCTTGCAAATTAGCTGAGAAAAAAATTTTTAATCCAAAATATTCCACTGAACGAAATCAAGAGATTTGCAAATAATTCAGGATAAATTCCAAATGTAAATAGAATTATTGAATCAGATTCTGATAAAATTTCTAAGCAATTACGGTAAATTGAAAAGTTTTCAGGGTGAATGATAAGAAATAGAAAGTATAAAAAAGTCCATAAAATTCAGCGGATTTCGAAGAGATTTTAAAGAATTCAAGATTAATTGAAAAAATTCAGACATCCTTAGATTCTCGGTTTTAATTTCTGGAAAGAAGTTACTAAATATCTGATTCCAAAAAAAAAAAAAAAAAAAAAAATTTCTCTAATTTTATTAAAAACTCTTCGAAAATCTAAATTCTTCCAAAATTAAAATCCTTTTACGTGCTTAGCTGCAACAAAATAAAATAAATCAGCCTTACTTCCTTTCAGAAATAACAAAAATATACCTTCATCCGAAACTTTTCAGTGTCGCTCGGCGCGCCAACTTAAAAAGTCTATACTTACAAATTTTTTTAAATCTTCATTCTTAAATTTAAGACATTACAATATTTTTTTCATCGTCGAATTACATAAATTAACTTAAAAAATGGCCATGCATTAAATTGGGGTTCGCACGAGTTTTTGTTTATTAAAGTAAAAAATAACATGTGCGATGATCCAATATACAAATGAACAGTTGTAAAAAAAAATATAACTATACTGAATTCGGTAGGGTGTTTAGTAATCCGGTTCCGTATATGAAGTATCTAATTCGCATTGTAAGCCACGACCCCGTCTGCAGTGCCATTTGGTCTGAAAGCATCATTTATACAACCAAATGATTTTTTTTTTTTTTATGTAGAAAAAACTTTAATTCTATTCTCTGATTCACATTTGCAAGACGAAGTCTTGGCATTTAAAAAGTTGGGCTATTTCATGCGCAAATAATACTGTGAATCGCTTTAATAAAATTTTGCCGTCGAGGTGAATTCAATTCGAAAAGAACTATTTAAATACCGCCTTTTGTGTGGGTTTAACCAGCAAAAGAAATCGCGAGTTGAGCACAATATGGCGGCACCACCACCTCGTGATTTCTTTTGCTTCTGAAACTCTCAAAAATTGATATTTTGAATAAATTCTTTCAGAATTGCTGTAACCTCGATGGCAGGACCTCAGATCCAAAATAAAGAGATTTTAGCTTAACAAGATCCATTTTGACCTTTATCCACCTCAAGATTTCTTTCGCCAATGACAAACAGAATAATAAAGATTTTTCAAAATTTCCTTTTGATTTGCTGTCACCTTAATGGCAGAAAGCTGAATACAAAACAAGAAGATTAAAGCACAAAAAGAACCATTTTGACTTTATTTCACGTTTTTTATTATCATAAAGCAATTCACAGTCAAAAGTCGACGTAACTTAACCTTAAAATATCGATGAGAAACATAGAGACAGGATTGGGTCAGAAGGAAACGACGTTTCAAGTTTAAAAGCTCCTTTATTTACCGATCTAAGACAACACATAAACACTGGAATAAGGTGTTGTGCGATAGCAAAGTACCAGGGCGCAAAAAATACAGACTGCCAGTGATCGAGCAATCTTTGCAGTGGAGCCTCCTTCTCCTCTTTCATTTATTTATTAATGATTACATCAAAATTATTAAAAATTACCGCTCCCCCTCTGCAAAGTTGGCTCGACCAGAGCGTTTCCCCAAGATTTGGTACAGCAAATGGATAGGAATCGGGAAATAGTGGAGAGCATTCCCCAAAAAGTAAAAAAGAGCAAGGAGAAAGGAATGGTGTTTTTGAGAGAAAAAAAAACAAAGGGATAGCTGCAAGAGATAAAACAAGCAGAGGAACGCGCTTGCGCGAGTCGCGACCGGGCATGGAACGCGAGCGACGCAGGAAGCCAGCGAAGAGGCGCGGCCGAGATTTTGTCACTAAAAAAATCAAGACAGCATTAAGAAAGGGTTTTTTTTTTGGGGGGGTTGGGTACTGTACATGGAACGGCGAAACAGCAGTAAACAGAAAAAACACGATGCGTCAGTTGTTTTGTGAATACCACAAATATTACATTGTATTACATTTTTACCATCATCATTATCACTATAATCATTATTATAATTATCGAAAAAACACGAATCTTACAAAAAAAATTCATGACTTACACCAACGGGTATGTTCAAAATGGATTACAAACTAAAAGGTCGAAACTCTTACTGAAACTCTTTGACTTGAGTGATTTTAGATCATATACTTTTTTTTTTAATCCTAAGTTTCATAAAATCATTACTATGTCTAGAATGCGTTTCCAATAGTGAGAAGCGCATCGGATATCTAAGTCTCTAATACCAAAGTTTAATTTAGTCAAGAGCGCACCAATCACAAAAACGACACACTTTATATATCATGCAGGAAAAATCGACTAAAACGAGATATCGTTTTAAAAGTCTTCTGGAAAATTATGGGCGCTTTAGGCTCGCGCACAAACATTCCCAAAAGTTTCACTTTTTCTCAGCGATTCTCTTTAAGTGGATTATTCTCGGCGATGGCACGATGAAAAAGTCCAGTAACACACACTGTACTGTAGATGGCGTCAGTGTGTATTGTCCAACTCATGTTTTCTTTCGCGGATAAAATCCCCCCCGCCCCCCAAATTGTGTAATTTCTCCTTCATTCTTATTACAATCGACTCTACTCCTCCCCCCCACGGCCGATAGCAAGTTTGGGTAAAAAAAAAAATTAATATTTGGTCGTCTTTGCGATTCGAGCGCTCTCCTCAAAAGGAAGACGATTAAGGGCGGAGCCCGAGTCTCTCTCACTTGGTATAAATCACAATTTTTTTAATTTAGATGCACTTATTCATCTAACAATCTTAATTTACGAGGACTTGGAATGAAAAGAGCAGACACACTGGGCTCCGCAGATAATCGTCTCGGTGTCTCCAGAGAAGACAATTTCTTCAGAAAAACATTCGACACACAGCATTTACCAAAAAATTTGATACACTCGATATTTGAAAATTTTCTGAAGATAATGTCTCAACTGAGTGTTGATATATCGTAGAGTGGCATAAAAAAGAAGTGACGAAGACAACAAGTTGACTCTCTCGCTCTCTCTCTCTCATGTTTTTCAGTTGCAAACCGGTCCTAGAGTTTACAAGAGGGAGTGAAAAAGGTGGTTGTGGTGGTGGTGTTTTGTGGTGGGGCGATGATGAAATAGTGTTTTGTGTCAGTGTGTATGTATGTGTGTGTGTGTGTGTGTCGATGAAGAAGAATCGTGAGTGGTAAATAGTGATTCATTTTTTTTTTGCATTATTTCTGCCTTTTTAAAGAGCACTGCAAACAACAGCACTTGTTTTTTTTCTCTCATCGAGCGGCGGGTAGGCGGCGACGGCAGATCTTCGCGCGTGTTTGCAGATCGACGACGGACGGCCAAGAGTTTCTCGGTCCCGAGGCTTCCTGCTAGCGACACAGAGACAGACACAGACCGACGGACAGACCGACAGACCGATCCGAATTCGAACCGACGATTAGTATGGTGCGAACCGGCGCGACGGCGATGGCCCTCGTATTCCCGGTCTGGTAATCAAAATTGTACACGTGAGTCAAACGAGAGAACGACAGAAACGACAAGACGGCAGCAGCAAGATTTTTTCTTTTACTATTTTTCTTTCATTCATTATTATTTTTTTTTTCTTTCAATTTTTAATTCTGATTTGTTATTTCTCGTGCACGCCGTTCGAGTTAGTCTCTTTTTACGGCAAACAGAGAGTTTTCCTTTGGTCAGAGAGGGAGGCATTGGGAACATCCGAGAAGAAAATCTTTTCAAATTTGCACAACTCACAGTTGTTTTTTTTATAAACAGAGGGTGGTGTCTACTCAAATTCTGAATGAAAATTCCCTGGCAATTCCAGGGGTTTTTTTTTTCACGGTATCTTGAATTTGTCTCGAAAGTACCAAATAGTTGAATTTCAAGTAAAAAAGATCAATTTTCTAACAAAAAAAGTGAAAACGGTAAATTTATTGTTGAAATAATTAATTTTTCAACAGGAAAAAAGCAAATTTCAAACCAAACTGATGATATTTTAACAAAAAAGTTACTTCCAACCAATTTGTTTGGTTTTCATAAAAAAAAAAAAAGATTAATTTTGAGACAAGATCAATTTTTTATTTAAAAAATGGTTTTAAGAAAATAAATTAGTTTTTTTAACGAAATAACCAAATTTTTAACTTATAAAGACAAATTTTCCACCCAAAAATTGAATTTAAAACTGAAACAGATCTATTTTTAAACATAAATTCAATAGATTTTCAGTTAAAAAAAATTAATTAACGAACAAGTTTCGAACTAAATAGTTAAACTTTCAATAAAGGTAATGAATTTTCATCCATAATGATGAATCTTTAACTGAAATAGTTGAATTTTAAACAAAACAAAAAAAAACTTATGAAATATTGACTGGATTCGTTAAATTTCCAACGAAAAAGATAAATTTTAAAATAAGATTAATTTTTTATATAAAAAGTTTTTTTTTTAGCAAAAAACATGAATTTTCCACAAAATGCTTTAACTTTGAACTAAACAATACAATTGTTCAACCAAATATTTGGATTTTAAATTAAAAAAAAAAATAAAATATTTTTA
Organism: Belonocnema kinseyi; assembly: GCF_010883055.1. Lineage (NCBI taxonomy): Eukaryota > Metazoa > Arthropoda > Insecta > Hymenoptera > Cynipidae > Belonocnema > Belonocnema kinseyi. The sequence continues at coordinate 21,250,508 of NC_046657.1, read as the reverse complement.
ACCATAAATGGAAGTTAGATTTTCAGTTACATTTTTTTTCATAAAACAGTTTGCAACAAAATAGTTAAATTTTCAATCAAAGTAATGAATTTTCATATATAATAAATATTTAACTGAAATAGTTGAATTTTATACCAAAAAGATTAATTTTAAACTAAAATATGGAATTTTCAACTGGATTAATGAAATTTTTAACAAAAAAGATACATTTGAAAATAAAATTATAACTATTTTATTTGAATACTTGACCTTTCAATGAAAAAGATGAATTTCCAAACAAGGAGATCAATTTTATATATAAAAACAACGATTTTTTTTATAAAACACATGAATTTTCCACAAAATAGTTGAAACTTTGATCTAAAAGACAAACTTTCATCCAAATAGTTGATTTTTGAATGAAAAGTTTTTTAAGCTAGATATGAATTTTTAACTGAGACAATGGAATATTCAACTGGAATAACTAAATTTTTAGTAAAAAAATAATGATTAAAAAAAAATTCAACAGCAGTTAAAGTTTCAATTGTGATAATTAAATTCGCAGCAAAAAAAAAACAAACTTTTTAGCCAAGTAAAAGACGAATTTCGAACAAAAACAGTCCAGTTTTCAAGCAAATAGATGAAGATAATTAAAACAGATAATAAAAATAGATGATTTTAATTTTTAATCAAAAACAGTTAAATTCAACCAAAAAAGAAAACTTATTATTCAACACGAGTTGAATTTTTCAATATGAAAAAATTTTTGTCAGTTACAAAAAAATAATTTCAAACGGAAAAACCGAATTCTCAACAAAATAGTTAAATACAATGATATAAATCTACTTTTACAAAGTAAGAATAATTGTTATCGAATTTTATATTGAAATTTCACAAAAAAAATTAGGCAACCTAGAAAAAAATATAAAAATTCCCTGACAATTATTCCAGGTAGGATAGACACCCTGAGTATAATTCTCAGTAAACTCGCCATCGAGGAGAGTAGATTTAAAAAAAAAATATCTTAAAAATTTTTAATTTTGAATATTTTATCGAATAAAGAAATCTCGAGGTGAATACAAAATGGAAGACCACTTGGGGGCCACCTCAGTACTTTTTTTGTCGATAAAAGAGAGAAAAAGTAAGATTTTTCAGAAATTCTTCTTTAATTGCTGTAAACTGGACGGCAGAATGTCAAAAACCAAAGAAAGGTATATTTGAAAATCACGCAAAGTTGATTTTATACAATCTCTGATTACAAAATAAAATGACAGGTATATCGGCCATTTTTTTTTTATTCCATCTCGTATTTTTCGAACGATAAAAACGAGAATATTTTTATTTCTTTTTCAAATGTATAAAGTAATAAACTGTGAGCTCTGCTAACCTAAAAAATGATGATTTTTTTCTTCTTAAAACTGATTCTGTGGCAGATTTTACAAACCAAGAATTGAATATTAAAGAAAAATAAATTGCAGAATTCGAAAAAAAAAAAAAATTTTTTTTTCAAAAGTCTGATGGATCAACTAATATGAACTTAAAAGATTTTTTTCTAAAGGGGATGTTGCCTACACCTCCTAGGAAAACATTGCAATTTCATTAGCACTGTCTTCTCTTCTTTTGACACATTTCGATAAAAAGATTGTAGAGCTTTGGCTTTTGAATTAATACACTTTTGTCTTTCATTATTGTCAATAGTTTAGTGCAACAAAAACAATCCAAATTTGCTCTTAAAACTCGATTTTTTTAAAAGACTCGTCTGGAAAAGCAAATTTTAAAACCAAAAGCAAATCGAAGAATTTAATTAAAAAAAAAAAAAAAAAAACAAACAAAAAAAAACAACCAAAGTACAATCCTTTTTTCGAATTTAAAACCAGTCCTGAATTCGGCTTTATAATCACATTTTCTTGTTTATATCATCACAAAATTATGGTAGACTTATCATAATAATCACAGTATTATCACAGCAGCATCAAGGCAAAAATAAATTTTTAAAAATAATGCCCTTCAGGATGGTTCGAGCTAAAAGAAGAGTACAGGAGAAAATCTAATTGCTTGTTATTTGAAAAATATTATTGGATTGGTATGGAACTCAAGTGACACTTTTACTTACCTACGCGAGTCTTCAAAAGAGTCTCGGCTGAAGTCCTCGTACATGCCTCTACTACAACAGCGACACAATAAATCATCGATTCCATTGATGGTTCCTTTTTTAACAGATCGCCCACACTCAACAACCAACTCTAACTTTGCCAACAACATTTTACATTTAATTTTTAAATAATTATAACATTAAGAAGGTTCTTAACTTTGTTTTCTCGAATTTAGTAATTCTCTCAGTAAGTGATTTTCTTTCGAATTGCTTCATGATTTGAGAATCAGTCTTGCGAAATTTCTGACCACACTGTCTAATTGAGAAAAATCCATTTAAAACAAAAAATGCAAAAAATCTGTGGATTTCATCACCTCGCGAATTCTTTTTCTTCTAAAACTCTCAAAAAATGATATTTTTGATATAATCTTTCAGAATTGCTGTAACCTAGATGGCAAAATACAAAATCCAGAAAAAGAAAAATTAAGGGCCATAAAAGCCACTTTGACCTTCTTCCACCTCGTATCTTTTTTTTCGATAAATGACAGAAAAATTTAAAAACTTCAAATTTTATTTTAAAATTGCTGTAACCTCAATGGCAAAATAAAAAACGCAGAGAAAGAAAAATTAAGGGCAATAAAAGCAATTTTTATCTTTCACACCATCTCGTATCTTTTTTTGTCAATAAAGGACAAAAAAAAGACAAAAATTCCATTTTTATTTTATAATTGCTGTAACCTCGATGGCAAAAGACAAAATCCAGAAAAAGAAGAATTAAGATCAATAAAAGCCATTTTGGTCTTCTTCCACCTCGCATCTTTTTTTGCCAATAAAGGACAAAATAACTTGAAAAATTCAATTTTTATTTTAGAATTACTGTAACCTCGATGGCAAAATACAAAATTCAGAAAAAGAAAAATTAAGAGCAATAAACACTATTTTGGTATTTCATGCCACCTCGTACCTTTGTTAGTCAATAAATGACAGAAAAAATTTAAAAAGTCAATTTTCATTTCAGAATTGCTGTAACCTCGATGGCAAAAGACAAAATCCAGAAAAAGAAGAATTAAGATCAATAAAAGCCTAATTAGTCTTCTTCCACCTCGCATCTTTTTTTGCCAATAAAGGACAAAAAAACTTGAAAAATTCAATTTTTATTTTAGAATTACTGTAACCTCGATGGCAAAATACAAAATTCAGAAAAAGAAAAATTAAGAGCAATAAACACTATTTTGGTATTTCATGCCACCTCGTACCTTTTTTAGTCAATAAATGACAGAAAAATTTTTAAAAGTCAATTTTCATTTCAGAATTGCTGTAACCTCGATGGCAAAATACAAAATCCAGAAAAAGAAAAATTAAGAGCAATAAACCCCATTTTGGTATTTCACACCACCTCGTACCTTTTTTAGTCCATAAATGACAGAAAAATGTTAAAAAGTCAATTTTCATTTCAGAATTGCTGTAACCTCGATGGCAAAAGACAAAATCCAGAAAAAGAAGAATTAATAGCAATAATAACAATTTTGGTATTTCACATCTCGTACCTTTTTTAGTCCATAAATGACAGAAAAATGTTACAAAGTTAATTTTCATTTCAGAATTGCTGTAACCTCGATAGCAAAAGACAAAATCCATAAAAAGAAGAATTAAGATCAATAAAAGCCATTTTGGCCTTCTTCCACCTCGCATCTTTTTTTGCCAATAAAGGACAAAAACTTAAAAAATTCCATTTTTATTTTAGAATTACTGTAACCTCGATGGCAAAATACAAAATCCAGAAAAAGAAGAATTAAGATCAATAAAAGCCATTTTGGTACTTCACACCACCTCGTACCTTTTTTAGTCCATAAATGACAGAAAAATGTTAAAAAGTCAATTTTCATTTCAGAATTGCTGTAACCTCGATGGCAAAAGACAAAATTAAGAAAAAGAAGAATTAAGAGCAATAATAACAATTTTGGTCTACCTCCACCTCGTAACTTTTTTGATCAATAACAGACAGCATAATAGAAAATTTCAAAAATTTTCTCTTGATTTACTGTAAACTCGATGGCAGTATTTCAAATACCAAAGATTGAAATTTTATCCCAATCTTTCTTTTCCTCACCTCATCACTTAATATTCGAATAAACTCGTCAAAAATGGAAATAATCGACTAATTCTTTTTGCAATTAATTAATCTCGATGGCAAGCGATAAAAATGACCAAATACATTATTAAATTTGTATAAAAACAAAGTCTTGGCAAGACTGATTTGATTCGGCGAGAATTCAAATCGTGAAACTGTTGTGGCAAAATGATGAGTTGGCGAGGATGGTAACCACTGAATGAAATACTCACCTGAATCGGCCGTTGTTGCCACTTGGAGGGGGTGATCGTCTGCTGAACATGCCGTAATCATTGCTGCGGGAGAAGCCGCTGTCGCGCATGGATCCCATACCTAGAGGAGGCATAGGAGGTATTGGATCTCGTCTTGGGGCAACTGGAGGCAGATAAGAATCGCGCATGGAACTTCCCATGTCACGGCCAGACATACCCGTCATACTTGGAAACCGCCTTTCGTACAGATCCCTGGTGTCATCAAATCCTCGTCGATCGTAGTAGCTGTCGTAATCCTGCAAACAGAATTAGATATAGATCTTCCAATTTGTTCCGACTTTTATTTTGTTTATTTCAAAGCAAAAATATGCTCCTGTTGACATTTAATTTCAAAATTGTAATTGCCGAAATAGCTAGTTATTAAAAATTACGCAAATTTTAATTTCAGGCTAAATAAACCAAAATGTTCTCAAAACAGGGAAAATAGGGCAATTAATTCTTTAAAGAATATATATTTCATTTTTGAAACCAAAAGACGTTTTATTTTCAAAGAAATATCAAGCCAAAAATCAAATATGACTTTAATGAAAAAAAAAACACTTGAATTATCAACCATAAAATATGAAACTTGTGCAAAAAAAAAAAAGAGTAATTTTTTTACTAAAAACGACTAATTTTCTAGAAAGTAGTTGAATTCTAAAAAAAATATGAATTTTTAACTAGCTGAATTTTTCACACACAAAAAAATATTAATTTTGTATTCAAGAGGACGAATTTTCTATCCAAATAGATGCATGTTCAACAAAACAGTGAATTTTTGTTATAAAAAACGAATACTACAATCCAAAAAGACTATTTTTTAAAAATGGAGCATCTTCTGCAAAGCAGTTAAATTAAAAAAAAAAAAAACACTTCAATTTCCAACAAAATAGTTTATTCTGTATCCAAATATATAGCAAAAAAAAAAAAAAGAATTAAAAAAAAAATGTAATAGTTGAATTTTTGACAAAAGAAGAAAATTTCCAAATTGTCAGCCAAAATGGTAAAGCAAAACCTTCAATAAAAAATTTTAAAACAGTTGAATTTCTGAGCACAAAAAATGAGTTTTTATTTTTTCCAAATAAAAGACAATTTTTTAAAAAGCCAGAAAAATTAATTTTCTGCAAATCAGTAGAATTTTCAACCAAAAAAAAAAATATGAATTTTCAAAGAAAAAAAAAGAGAAGATTTTCAACCTAAAGGTGGCATATTTAAATATGCAAATGAAATATTACAAACTAATAAGAATAGTTTTTTATCAAAAAAGACGATTCTCGAACTACAACAAAATAATAGAATTTTCACATCTTTCTCACAAGTAGGTAAATTTTCAATAAATAAAAAAATGACTGCCCAACAAAATAGTTAAGAGATGAATTGTTTAACCTAAAAAAAAAAATAACAAAATGGTTCAGCTTTCAACTAAATAGTACATTTTTTAATCAAAAAAGTTGAATTTTCAACAAAATAATTGTATTTTCATAAAAATATCTGCATTTTTAACCAAATATTTGAATTTTATACCTGCAAAGATGAATTTGAAACAAAATAGTCGAATTTTTAGACAAAAACATAAAATTTTAACCGAAATTTGTTGCACTTTAAAACAAATAGTCGAATTTTCAAACAAAAAAGTCAAATTTTTAAGAAAACCGTCGACTTTTAACCCTCCAAACTATGAAATTTTTACAAAAAAAGATTATTTTTTACCTAAAAAAATAATAATACATTTTTCAACATAATACATGAATTTTCTACTGAAAAATAAAAAATAAAGTAGAAATGGCAGTTCAAATTTTAGTAAAAAAAATATACATTTATAAGAAAATACATATTTTCAGCCTAAAAGATAATTTTTTTTTTAATTAGGAATTTTCCAACCCACAACATGAATAAAAAAAAAAA
>NC_046657.1:21240481-21244161 GCF_010883055.1 Belonocnema kinseyi | reverse complement strand
AGCAGTATATTTCAAACTAAGAAGACCAGTTTCTTAAAAAAAAAAAAATCCACGTTTTTATTTTCAGTCCTCTTAAGGAATTAATTAACTCAAAAATTGCAAAAATTATATTATTTTAAACAATTTTAAGCTAGAACCGTTAAAAATATATTTTTTTCAAATAATTATTTTCATCTTAAATAGCCTCAAAATCTTTAAAAATCTAGAATTTGTTGTAAATTTATTAAACTTTAAACTTATTTTTTAAAGTGTTTAAAACTTATTTTTTCTCTAAATTCTGGAAATTAAACAAAAAATGCGTTCTAGATTTTTTTTTTTACAATTTTGGGAATCTTTTAAAATCTTTCAATTCATAAAGTTAAAATATTATTGTAGTTTATTATATTATAGTTAAATTATTTTAATTTTAAATAGTCTAGGTGTCCTTTAAAAGATTTACAATTTTATTTCAAAATCTTGAGAAATCTAGAAGTGGTTTTACATTTGTCTAAATTCAAAATAATTTTTTTCGAAACTTTTAAACATACTTCAAAATTAATTAATAACCTTTAGAAAATCCTGCAAATTAAAAAAAAAAATTTGAACTTATAAATAAAAAGTTTTAAAAAGATCCGAATTAAATTTTAGAACTTGAAATAATTTCAAAAACTTACAGCCGAATTTAAAATAAAAATGTAGATTTTTCCAGATGTGAAACAAAAATTTTAGAATTTTTTAAAGAATTGTGACATGCTTCAAAGGAATAAGAAATAATTTCAAGTTTTTAATTAATTTTGAATCTCTTCAAAACTTCTTAATATCTCTTAAGGTTTCTCAAATTTTTTCTACAAATAATAAGTATTGAATTATCATATATGAGTTAAAATGTAACAATTTCACTTATAAATTAAACACTTTTTAAATAGACTAATTAAAATTGTAATACTAAAGTTTAAAAGTTCCTCGAAAATCTAAACATTCAAAGCATTCTATGTAAAACAATTCAGTTTAAAATTGTTTTCTTTTCAATATTTGATTTCACATTGAAATATTGCTAAATATGAAATACTTAGTCTTTCTCTAAATTAAAAAATTCCAAATGAAATGGTTTAAAATGGTTTTAAAAAACCTTTAATTATGACTATATTATAGATTCATTTTCAATTTGAAAATAGTAAAACGCACGTTTACATTTTTTATTGGCTAAAAAAATTAATAAATATAATACATTGATAATTTTATTATAAAAAATAAATTTTAAATAATTTAAAATTTCAAATATATTATTGATAAATTATTAAAATTCTTATTTAAAAATAAAATGATCGGAAATGATTTATTAATGTCAATTCTTATTAAGATTAAAACATATTTATTTATATTTACAGTTGATAAAACTGTAAAATTCATGGTTTCCCGGTCCGGTGGCTATCCTGTTTTTTTTTTATATTATTATTATTATTATTATTAAAGTCTTCGATTTTAAAAACTTCTTTCTTAAGCCTTTCAAACTGCATTTTAAAATTATTTAAATGAAAATATATGCTCTTAAAAATTTTTAATGGGCAATTTTTAAAGTTAAAGATTTTCGAATTAAGCATTCTAAACTGAATGATATAATAATTTACAAAAATCACAATTTGAAAAATTATATTAAAAAATGGTTGAAAAAGTTCAACAAATTTTTTTTATTAAATTTCAGGTCAAAAAAACAATTCACTGTTCATGTCCCGGTTAAAAAAAAAAAAAAAAAATATCCCGATTTCCCGATTCAGCGGGCCACCATGAAAAATCTAACAACTTATTCCTTTTTAACCAGAAAAGTTCGAAAAAATTTACCAGAATGAGATCGATTTTAAAAACTAAAGAAAAATTTTCAAACCAAATTTACATTTGTAGTAAATACTCTTGTAGTAAATTTCCTTATGGGGAGATTCTGGTCATCCCGTGCCTTTATTTTTTTTTATTACTCAAAGAATTTTATTTAATAGTAAAATTAATGAGTTCCTCTTTAATTTTTTACTATGTAAAGTATAGAGGTTGAAATATAAAAAAATTCTTTTTTTTGTTCACAAAATGGTCTCAAAAATGTCCTTCTTGCCAGCTTTCACTCAAATATTTCGGGAAACGGTTCACCCGAAATCAAGTTTTGGCTATTGTGTCAACCACAATCAGAATTAAAAAAAAAAAAAAAAAAAAAAAAAAAAAAAAAAAAAAAAAAAAAAAAAAAAAAAAAAAAAAAATATGGCGAACTTTTGAATTTTTCTACCTCGTTTTTGCAAGTTAAAATGTTAATAACTTTGTTAAATAGCAATAATTGTTCATGATCGTAGGTCACACGATAGAGACACAGAATGAGCTGTCCAAATTTCAAGTCAATCGGTTCATTAGTTTCCAAATAAAAGGGGAGAGTCGGTAAGGCCGGTTTTTGGCCTAATTTATTTTTGGACCAAAAAATCGGAAAAAATCATGGTAAAGTATTCCGAGTCGATTTGACCTTCCCATGACCTTGAACCTGACACGATAAAGGTCAGCGGACACCAGATTCGTAATCAGCGACCCCAAAAAACCTATAACATATTTTTTTTTAATTTTTACCGGGTTTTCTCGATTTGACCTTCAAATGACCTTGAACCTGAAGCGATCGAGTTCAACGGATGCCAGATTCGTAATTAGCGACTCCAAAAACCTATAAAGTATTTTTTTGGATTTTTTTACCGTTTTCTCTCGATTTGACCTTCCAATGACCTTGAGCCTGACGCGATAAAAGTCAAAGGACGCCAGATTTGTATTCGGCGAGCCCGATATATAAGATATTATTATTATAAGATACTACCATGATTTTTTCAGATTTTTTGGTCCAAAAATAAATTAGGCCAAAAACCGGCCTTACCGACCCTCCCCCTTTGTCGGAAGTTGTCAAAAAAAAAATCGTGAATGACAGCTCCTCGTTTCCCCACATTGTCGACCATTATAATGAATTCAACACTATTTCTAGAAGTGTATTTAAAACCAAATTATAAAGAATTTTTTCAAAAATTCAGAATCTCCCCCTGAAAATAAATAAAAAAAAAAAAAAAAAAGAAAAAAAAATAAAAAAAATGGACTCACTCCAAAACGGCCGCCACCCATCAACCTGTCCCGGAGGAAAGGCGGGGGTGGAGGTGGTGGATAGGGATCGCGTCCAAACATGCGGTCCCGGAATCCATTTCTGTCAGGTCCGCCGCCGCCCATTCCGCCCTTGGGACACTCCTTGGACCAGTGGCCACCGCGTCCACACCGGTAGCACTGCTCGGGATCGCCCATTCCCGGCCTCTGGCGCACTCGGCTCGTCGACACCTGCACCTTCATCGGCTGTCCATCGACAATCTGTCCATTCAGCTCCTTGATCGCGTCATTCACGTCGCCGGTCGCCTCAAGATGGACAAATCCGTAATTGCGGACAATGTCGCACTCGACGACCGTCCCAAATTTGGCAAAGAGCTCGCGCACCTGGGGCGCCTTTGTGTTGTCAGTCAGATTGCCGACAAATATCTTCGTCGTCGGGGTGTTTGGCCCCTTGCGGCTCTTTGCCGCCTCGCACTTTATCGGCTGTCCGTGCACCATCTGTCCATTCAAATTCTGAATTGCGTTCCTTCCGGCTTCCTCATTCTCCAGGTGCTAGTCACGAGAAAATAAGAGCCAGTTGAGAAAGAGAGTTG
>NC_046657.1:21221434-21240381 GCF_010883055.1 Belonocnema kinseyi | reverse complement strand
TAACAGGGTGTCTAGCGATTGTTAGGAGCAAAATTCAAGATTGCCTTTTTTACATCAAATAATGAAGTCAACGTTTGAACGTTTGAACGTTTTGCGACCGAGTCACTTCATTTTTTAGTGGCCAAAAACTTCTAAAGAAAGCCAAATCGTAAATAAACAAATTATTAATTTTTTGCGAACACGAGTCGTCTTTCTGAAATCTTTGTTATCTAATCTAATCTTATTACAAACCTTAGTGAAAGCTTGAAATTCTGGAGAAATCTTTTTTTAATCTTTATTTGTGAAATCTTTTGGGTTTGTTTAAAATCATTGAAAGTCTTCTGAAATTATTTTAAATGTGTTGAAACCTTTTGAAATCGCTGAAAATCGTTTAAAATCACTGGAATATTTGAGATATATTGAAATCTTATAAAAAAATTGCATATCGTTTAAAATACTTGAAAGGTTTTTAAATCTTTGAAATCTGGTGTACTGTGTGTGTCCTTGTTAAAATTTTTCAAGTCCTTCAAATCTACGAAAACTTTTTGACATTTTGTAAAATCTTTGAAATATTTTTGAATTATTATAATCTTTTCAAATCTTCTCAATTTTGTTGAAACCTTTTGAAATCATTAAAAACCTTTTAAATATTTTCTAATCTTTGAAATCTGGTGTACCAGATTCCCTTGTTGGAATCTTTGAAATTCTTGAAATGTTTTAAAATCCTGAAGAATTCTTAAAAATATTTAAGAAATCTTTTGTAATCGTTTAAAATCTTCTCAAACATTTTTAAATCATTTAAAATCTTTGAAATCTGGTATTTTGAAATCTTTATGAATGTTTTAAGAAATATTTGAAACTTTTGTGAAATCTTTTGACATCTCCTAAACAATTTTGAAGTTATTTCAAATCTTTGAAATCTTTGTGGATTCGTTCGAATTATTTAAATTATTACAAATCTTAGTGAAAACGTTCGATATCTTCTCAAAAAATTTTAAATTGTCTAGAACTTTGAAATGTTTTGAAATCTTAGAAATGTGGTTTCATAATACCCTTTCTTAAATATTTAAGCTCTTGTAAGTTTTCAAATCTTTGTTAGATGTTCCAAATCTTTATGAAATAATCGAAATCTTTGGGGAATTTTTGTGAAAACTTTTTAATGTAGTGTGCACGCCTTTTTAGAATGTTTGAAATCCTTGAAATATTTGTGAAATATTTTGAAATGTTTTAAAACCTCTTGAAATCGTTTCAATTCTTTGAAATCTGGTGTAACTGTAACCCTTTTTCTAATTGTGAAACTGAATTAACATCCAAATTTTAAACTAATAATTTTTATAATTTATAAGTTGAATACCTCAACAAAAAGTGCCTTGAAATATCTTTATTAATTCTGCAATAAACAAAAGATAAATTATATCTTGACGAATAACAAAATTTTCAAACAAAAGATTTTTCTAAACGAGATGTTTCTTTCATTATAAGCTAAAAGATTTAAATTACTCCTCGCATTTAGATAAAATGTTGTTTTAAAAGAAAAAAGAAAAGAAAGGAATAATTAAAATTCAAGGTTTTCGAGAAAAAAAATCAAGGAGATTGACCATGAATCTTTGACCATGAAGATTAATTTTCTGCAAGAAAAAAAAATCAGTTTTCAACCAAAAATGGAACTTTTTTTTGTTGTAAAGAAAAGGAATTTAAAAAATCCGCCCGCTCCGTGAGCACATCGTCAAAAAATCAACAACAGTAATTTGGCGACAGTGAACGGAAATTATATGATATTACAGAAAATTTCTCTTAAAATTGTAATTCTTTATATTATAAACAAATTTAATGAACAAATGCAGTAATCAGACATTTTTCGAGAGAAAAATTAGTTTTCTTTTCTATGTACATTTTTATAAATTAGTTTGGGAACTTTATTACAATTTCAACAAAATTCATAATAAGTTGATCAATTTTATGATTTCTTTAAACAAATTTAAGCAAAAAATACATTAATCAGGCATTTGTCTACAGAAAAATTAGTTGTTTATTTCGATGGCAACTTTTTTAATTAGGATAACGAAAAAAAATTTTCTTCATCGACATATGACCGCTAATAATGCATTTGTTTTTAACAATCATTAAACTTATCAACTCATCATGAATATTGCCGAATTTATTATGAAAATCTAAATTACAAGTCTGACATTGAAACAAAACAGAATTTTTCCGTCGACAGATGCCTCAATAATGCATTTGTTTATTAAATTTGTTTTAAAAAATCACAAAATTGATCAAAAATGATGAATTTTGCTCGTTATCATGAACTTCCTAATTAAAACAGTTGACATAGAAAAAAAAAAACGAGTTTTTCTTTAGACTTATTATGAGTGTTGCTGAAATTGTCATGAAATTCCCAACTGAAAAAACTGGCATTAAAAAATAAAATTTTCTCACGAAAAATGCCCTAATAATGCTTTTGTTTACTTTATCACAAATTTACTAACTAAAAAAAAAAAAATTTACATCGAAAACAACGAATATTTTTGTCGAAAAATGCCTGATTACTGCATTGGTACATTTGTGTATTTTTGAAATGTTTCTTGAATCTCTGTTCGTGAAATCTTTTCAAATCTTCTGAAATTTGTTGAAACCTTTTGAAATCATTAAAAGTCATTCAAATTTTTTGAAATCATTGAAATCTGGTGTACCAGATTCCTTTGTTGGAATCTTTGAAATTCTTGAAATGTTTTGAAATCCTCAAGAATTCTTCCAAATATTTTAGAAATCTTTTGAAATCTTTTTAAGCATTTTTTAAATCGTTTAAAGTCTTTTGAAAGTTTTAAAATCTTTGTGCAATATTCGAAATCTTAGCGAATTCGTTGGAATTATTCAAATTATTGAATATCTCAGTGAAATCTTTGATATCTTCTAAACAATTTTAAAATTGTTTAAAATCTTTGAAATGTGGTTTAATATACCTCTTTTTAAATACTTCAACTCTTTTGTAAGTTTTAAAATCTTTGTGAAATCTTCCAAATTTTGATGAAATGTTCGAAATTTTTGGGGAATTTTGGTGAAAACTTTTTAATGTAGTGTAGCCTTTTTTGAATGTTTGAAATCCTTGAAATATTTGTGAAATATTTTGAAATGTTTTAAAACCTCTTGAAATCGTTTCAAATTTTTGAAATCTTAAATCTGGTGTACCGTACCCCCTTTTTCCAATTCCGAAACTGAATTAACATCCAAATTTTAAACTAATAATTTTTATAATTTATAAACTGAATACCTCAACAAAAAGTGCATTGAAATATCTTTATTTATTCTGTAATAAACAAAAGATAAATTATATCTTGACGAATACAAAAATTTTCAAAAGAAAGATATTTCCTAAACGAGATGCTTCTTTCATAATAGACCAAAAGATTTAAATTAGTCCTCGCATTTCTATAAAATTACTGTTTTAAAAGAAAGAAAGAAAAAAAAATAATAAATAAAATTCAAGGTTTTCGAGAAAAAATCAAGGAGATTTCCAGGTTTTTTAAGGTTTTCAAGGTCACTAGACACCCTGATTATGCATTGACAGGTCCCTATGAAATAAAATATAGGGAGCAAAGGGTAACAACAAATTCAGGATAAATTAATTCATTTCCGTAAAATTCAAATTTATTATTATTTATAATTTATTTATTGTTGAAAATTGAAGAAAATTAATCTGATTTCAATTATCAACAATTGAACGCTTAATTATTTAAACTTGAGATTTACATTGTTGAAAATTTAACAAAAGTAAAAATTGATATTTGAACAGTCGAAACTTGAAAAAAAAAAAAAAAAATTAATTTGAAAAAAGAAAAATAAGATTTTAACATTCATTTGTTGAAACCTTTGAAAAATTGAAATTTCAAATGCTTAATATTTATAAAAAAAATTGTAATTGAATTTTCGATAAATCAAATAAAATTGATGAAAATTGATCCTTGAATATTAAAAAGTTGAAACTTCAATTATTTAAAATTGAATCGTTAACGAAAAAAAATTAAATGGAAGAAAATGAAATTTTTAACACCTGAAAATCAATTTGTTTCAATTCTCAACAATTGAACGACTGATTGTTTAAAATTATAATTTCAATTGTTGATAATTGAACAAAAGTAAAAATTGATATTTGTACAGTTGAAACTTGAAAAAAAAAATTAAATTAAAAAAAAAAAACAAAAAAAAAAAAAAGATTTTGAACTGTTTCAAAATTGAAATTGCGTTTTCAGTTATTGAAACTCAAACGAAAATTGATTTTTCACTGTTTTAAATGAAGGAAAATTGATAATTGAATTTTCAAATTTAAAAAATTCTATTTTTGAATATTGAAGAAATTTAAATTTTTAATAGTTGCAAATTCAAATTTTAAATTATCAATAGTTGAATTTTTTTTTTTTTTGATTGAACAAAATAAAAAATTCAATTTGAAATTCATTGAAATTTTAAGAAAATCGAAATTGAATTTTTAACAGTTTGAAACTGAAGAAAATTAAATTTTTAACATCTGAAAATGAATTTGTCTCAATTTTCAGGAATTGACCGCTTAATTGTTCAAAATTTAACGAAAGTAAAAATTGATATGTGAACAGTTGAAACTTGAAAAAAAAAACTTATAAAAAGAAGTTTGAAATTAATTCTTTGAAACTTGAAAAAATTGAATTTTCAACTGCTTAAAAAAAAAAAAAAAAAAATTGAAATTGAGTTTTCAACTATTGAAAATTAAAAAAAATTTAAATTTCAACAGTCCGAAACACAAGAAAAATAAAAATTTTTACACCAGAAAATAAATTTGTTTAAATTTTTAACTATTGAATGCTTAAAACTGCTTAAAATTTAAAATAAATGCAATTTTATTTTCAACTATTGAAACTTAAAAGAAAATTGATTTTTCACAGATTAAAATAAATGAAAATTGATAATTGGATTTAAAAAATTTTTAAATTCTATTGTTGTGTATTAAGGAAATTTGTATTTTTAAAAGCTGAAAATTCAATGCTTAAATTTTCAATAGTTGAAAATTCAATTGTTTAAAATTGAACAAAATAAAGAACTGATTTTAAACTTTTTGAAAATTTAAGAAAATTGAATTTTTACCAGCTGTAAATAAATTTGTTTCAATTCTCAACAATTTAACGATTAATTGTTTAAACTTGAAATTTCAATTGTTGATAATTTAACAAAAGTAAAAGTTGATATTTAAACAGTTGAAAGTTGAAAAAAATAATTAATTTGAAGAAAGAAAAAGATTTTAAACTGTTTAAAATTAATTTGTTGAAACTTGAGAAAAATTTAAACATTGAATTTTCAACTGTTTAACATTTTTTAAAATTAAAATTGTGTTTTCAACTATTGAAACTTAAACAAAAATGCATTTTTCCCGGTTTAAAATGAAGAAAAATTGATAATTGAATTTTCAAAATTAATAAATTCTATTGTTGAATATTCATGAAAATTGAATTCAACGTTTAAATTATCAACAGTTGAAAATTTAATTGTTTAAAATGGAAAAAAATAATTAAAAATTGAATTTTCAACTGATAGAAAATTTAAGAAAATTGAAATTGAATTTTCAACACTTTGTAATTGTAGAAAATAGATGAAAATTTTATTTTGACAGCTGAAAATTCAATTTTTTTTAAATTTGCAACAGTTAAAGCTTAAATCTTTAGCTGTTTGAAGATTTAAGAAAATTGAAAATTAATTTTATACTGTTCTAAATTGAAGAAACTTAATCATTTAATTTTCAAGAGACAAAAATTCAATTTTTTTTTTTCACTTTCAACGGCTGAAAAACTGAATTTTTTAACAGCTGAAAATTATTTTGTTTAATATTAATATTTCAATTGTTGAAAATTAAAAAAAAAAAGTGAAAAACTATGCTTGGAATATTGAAAAAAATTTTTTTTTAATTAAAAAAACGGATTTTAAACTGTTTTAAATTCTATTGTTGAAATTTAAAATTAAACACGGTATTTTCAACTGTTTAAATTTAACAAAATCGAAATTCAATTTTCAACTGTTCAAAATTAAGGAAAAGTGATCATTGAATTTTAAACATTTAAATGTTCTACTGTTGAACATTGAAACAAATTCAATTTTTAATAGCTGAAAGTTCAATTTTTTAATTTTCAGTAGATAAACCATTAAATTGATAATTAATTTTTTAAATTTCAAAATTCAATTTACTTTTAATTTTCAAACAGTTGACAATTAAATTGACTAAAATTGAAGAAAATAGATATCTCGAAGTAAAAATTGAAGTTTGAATTTTTAACAGTTGAAAATTCTGGAGCTAAAAATTGAATTGTCAACCTTTAAAAATGAAATTAACAAAGACTGAATTTTTAATTAAAATTGAAGAGTATCGCAGAAAGATCAAATTTATAACTTTCAAAAAATCAAGAAAAATACGTATTTTGTGTTGAAAATGTTTGATTTACATAATTTTGCATGAAAGCTATTCGATAAAATTCTTAAATATCACAAAGTGAATTTAAAAAAATTCAAATAAATCGAAAACATTTGAAAAATTTTAAGAAAAAAAAAAAACTTCATTTAATTCAGCAACTTTGAAACGAGTTCAAAAAATTTCAAGAAAATTCAAAGGAATTTGATCAAATGTCTCAAGAATTCAAGGCGAGGTTAAAATTCTTCAGGATAAATTAAATACAAAAGCTTAAAAATGAAAAAAAAAAAAAAAAACACTGACTTAACTAGAATTGAGTAAAATCGGAAAAATTAAAGTAAATTACAAAAATCCCAAAAAATAAATTCAAATCTTTGAAACCCTACTAATTTATAAACAAAAGTGACTAAGAAAAATTTATTCGGCAATTTAAAATTTTTTTTCTTCAAATTTTACCTAAAATTCAACTGTTGTTAATTTAAGAAAATTAGGGAAAATCGTGGAAAATTCAATTTTAAAGTTTCTTTCTGATCATTCAAAAAAAAAAAAAAAAGCTAGTCTTACCACAAATCCGTAATTTTTGACGACATCGCACTCGACAACCTTTCCGTATTTTTCGAAAAGGGGCTTGATGTCGGCGTTGGAGGTTTTGTCGGCCAAATTGCCGATGAAGATTTTGAAGGTGCCCACGCTGCTAAAACCCGGCATTTTTGGCTCGCTTTAGAACCTGCAATCCAACCATAAAAGGCGAATTTAAAAAAAAAAAACATATATATTTCAATTGAATTTCAAATAAGAAATTTGCAAGAAAATAGTTCATTAAAAAAAAAGCATTTTTAACAAATTACAATTTAATCAGAAAATACGAAATTTTAAACTCAACAGTGGAATTTTTTATTAAAAAAAAAAAACCAAAACCAAAAACAAATGTTTAAGAAAATAGTTAATTTTTGAACTAGGAAATTTAATTTCTAACAAAATATGTGATTGTTCAATTAAAAAAGATACTATTTAAGTGAAAATTAAATAGATAAATTTTCACCTAGAAAACCAAATTTCAAACAAAGTTGTTTAATTCTTAACCAAACAATATAATTTAAAAAAAGTTGAATTCTAAACAAAAATATTGAATTTAACCCGAAAAGACGAAAATTCAACTAAAAAGTTTAATTCTCAATTATAAATTAAACATTTTTAACCGAGGACATTAATTTTCTATAAAAAAGACGATTTATTTAACAAAATACATCAATTTTTAACTAAAATCTATATATTTTCAAGAAAAAATTTGTTAACAAATTTTTTAAAAATTAGTAAATTTGAACCAAAAATATGAATTTTCTACCAAAAAGGACGAATTGTAACAAAATATACGACTTCAACTTCAAAATATCCATTTTTAAGTAAAAATGAAGAGTACTTTAAAACTAAAAAACTTAATTTTTAAACAAAAAAATTACACGAATTTTCAACTACATAGAAGAATTTTCTAATACAAAATATCCATTTACAACCATAATTATCACATTTGAATTTTCAGCTAAAAAATTATTTAAAATAAAAAAAAAGAATTTTAAACAAAAAATCGATTTCTTGAAAACAAAGTACACATCAATTTAACCAAAGACTACGTATTTTCAACAACACAGTTTGATTTTCAATACGAAAATAAGAATTTTTAACCAAGCAAATTAATTTTATAACAATAAGGGCAAATTTTTAACAAAGTGCATTAATTTTTTAATACATTTTGTTAGCAAACATGTTAGTTTAAGCAAAAAAATTTTTTAATTGAAAAAAATCGAATTTTCAACAAAATTGTTGATTTCTGAACAAAACAATCGAATTTTCAATATGAAAATACGAATTTTTCAGGAAACACATCGATTTTAGAACAAAAAACGATAGATTTTCAATGAAAAATGTAATAGTTTAATTTGCAGTTTAAAATAATTATTCTTTTAACAGAAAACGTATTTTCAAGAAAAAAAAAATTAAATTAAAAAAATTAATTCAGCTTAATTTAAGCATGAAAGTCAAATTAATTGTTTACCAATAAGATGGACTTGGAACAGAGAACATTAATTTTCAACGCAAAAGACCAAATTTTAATAAAAGACATGAATTTCCAACTAGAAAATATATATTTTGATGAAAAAATTTATAATCAAAACTTTTATAAACAAAAATAATAAATTTCTACCAAAAAAGAACAATTTTTTAATTAGTGTATGACTAACTTAAAAACAAAACGAATTTTCAATCAAGGAGATATTTTTTGTTATTAAAATGGGCGAAATTTTAACGAAGGTTTTTTTTTTTTTTTAATGAAAAAGAACGACTTTTGAGCAACAATGTATTTTAGTTAAATTTTCAAGTTTCAGTCCGAAATTATACGAATTTTTAACTAAGAACATTAATTTTTTGCCAAAAAGAAAAATGTTTAACAAAATACATCGATTGTAACAAAATACTTCAATTTGAACCCAAAAAAATTAATTTAAAACAAAAAATGAAATAATTACATTTTCAATTAAAAAAACTAATTTATAAAAAAAAAAAAAATATTTTTTAAACAAAATAATAAAACTTGAATCAAAAAAGGTAAGCTCTCAACCAAAAACATAATAGCAGACTTTCCAACCAAAAATATTTCATTTTTTTTTATTGCGTTTCATTATTTCGGCACGCATTTTACAGAGAAAAAACCGAGAAAAAGGTTTAAATTTCTGGAAAAGGAGGAATTTTTCAAAGAGTCGGACGATTAAAAAAATAATATAATAATTAAAAACACTGATTAAAAGCGAGTTTGAAATCTAAATCAGAATCTCAAACCTTCCAATATGGAAACGTTCAACAACGTTTAAACCAACAAGATTCACTTAAAAAAAAAGTACTTCTTAATTAAAATTTTTTAAAATTCAAAAATGAATCAAAATCCATGATAAAAATAATAAAATATACCAGAGGAAAAAATCAAGTAATTTCAGCTCACTTCCCTTTTTTCTTTTGCGCGAGAACGAGGCCCGGCGAAACAAATATGGCGAAACAAAAAAAAAACGAACACGAACGCAAGCCGGTGATTATGCAGAATCAAGGATGCCGTAATGGCGGTTGGTCGTTCAAGGACGAATATTACGAATACAATCTGATTTTATTAAAATCTACTTTTACAATAAGTCACGGATTTTTTTTTCCATTCTACATGTACAAAATAAAATAAAAGGCACAATGACACAGTCAATTGTAAAATTCTAATAAGGAAAACGGAAGGTGGAATTTTCCACGCACCTACTTGAAATTACGTCGTTTTGATGCGGCGGCGCACTTCATACCTCAGTGACGTGTCAATCGAGGTCTCGACAAACTTTTGTCCACCAAATTTCCGGTTGGTAGAGGAGAATTCTAATTTTTCGTCGAAGATTAGTTTTTACATTTAAAATATAGTTTTATTCCATTTTATTATTAATAATGGATATTTTTAGGTTAAAAACTGAACTATTTATTTAAAATTTCATGTCATTTGTTTTATTTTTAAATTTAATTAGTTTGTTGAATTTTTTTAAAATTATGTTTAGCTAAAAATTTAACTATTATAATTTTGCTCCAAAATTGCGCTTTTTTCTTGTATTTTCTGCCTAAATTAAACTGCAATTTGTTTTTAAAATTAACTTTTGATTTGCCCAAATTACGTTTTTTTTTTCTGTTAAGTTCAAACATGATATTTTAGCTAAAATATGTAGCTATTAAATTTTTTTTTTGCTTGACAAATTGTTGAGAATTGTTTTGTTTTAATTCACGAATTTTAAATTAAAATTTGGAATATTCTTATTCGATTGAAAATATATTTTAATTCCATTTTTGCCTAAAAACTGATATTTTTGGTTTAGGAACAAAACTATTTGGTTGAAAATTTAGGTAATTTGTTCAATTTTTTAAAGTTGAAAAATGTAACTATTACATTTTTCCTTGAAGCTATTTCTTTTTTATTCAAAAATTCATATATTTCGTTAAAAAATCGCCTTGTCGATAAAAAATTCTTACTTTTGGATTGAAAATTAATATTCTTGGTTACAAATTCGTATTTTTAGATTTAAAATTCGATTGGTTTAAAAAACAATTTATAGTTAAATGTGACTGTAATTTGTTTTAAATAAATAGATTTTTATTTTGTTAAAAAATAATTTTCGTTTTGTTTGGAAAATAATACTTTGTCTAAAAAGTTAATTATATTTTTGAAAATTCATCTCAAGTAGAAAATTAGTTTTCAAAATTAAAAATAAGTTGTTATTCCTTTTGGACAAAAAAATGATTTTTTTAGTTTCGAAACTAAACTATTTGGTTCAAAATTCATATAATTTGTTGAATCTTTCTTTGTTGTAAATTAATCTTCCTGAATCAAAATCCGACTAAAAAGTCACATTTTTTATTTGAAAATTTAGCTCAGCTGGTTAAAATGTCGTCTTTTTTTAATACAACTTTTATTCCATTTTAGAAATAAAAAATTTGGTCAAAATTTCGTCCTTCTTGGGTACAAAATTCAACATTTTTGTTGGAAAATCCTTTTTTTTAAACTTCAAACTCAGAAAATTTGACTGTTAAAAAAAATTAAACAATTTCAGCTGAAAATTAACTTTTTTCCTTGAAAATTCACAAGTTTTTATAAGAAATTCGTATGTTTAATTTTGAAAATTCCAAACTTTGACAGAAATTCAATTATTTTGTGAAAAATATAGTTATTTTTTTCTAAAAAATCTTTTTTTTTTTAGTTAAAAAAATAATAATTTACCCAAGAATTCTGAAAAAACTTATATTTTCTTGAAAAATTCTTCAGAACTTCTAATTTTTTTCCTCAAAATCATGAAAAACTTGCATACGTTTCATAAACGTAAAAATCTTTTGAATGGTAAATTTCCTAACATTAAAAAAATGCCTGAAACGCTTTTGAAATACTTTTAAAATTAATGTTTGAAAACAAAAAACCATTAAAAATTGTCCCCAAAATACAAAGAAAGTCGTTCGAATTTTCATACCAGACTTAATACAAGTTCTCAATTTTTAGGACAAAAACTATAAAACGTGCTTGTCATGTTTAGAATCTTAAATACTGAAAGCGTCACTACTCATCACGTAAAAACTGTCCCTGGGCCCCTGGAAAAAAATACACATCCCTGGCTTCTCTCCCCCACCAATTAATCACACAAATTGAGGCCTTTACGATCAACAAAATTGGAAAATTGCCGAAATACCAAAGCCAATCCCTCAATCAGAAAATTCCAACGCCCAACAAAAAAAGCACACAAGAAAATCAAAAAAAATTACCAAACTGCGCAAAAAGGCGCAAACAAAAATCGATCCAGATTTTTTCAATTATTTTCGAATTTTCCACCAAAGATTAATCAAATAAAAACAATTTTCCAAAATTCGCCTTGTATAATCTTGGAAACTTCTCGAAATTGTTATCGATTTGGAAACCGGAAAGCCGGACAATGAAGGGGAAAGGGGACCGGAAAAAGCTATATATG
Source organism: Belonocnema kinseyi (assembly GCF_010883055.1). Lineage (NCBI taxonomy): Eukaryota > Metazoa > Arthropoda > Insecta > Hymenoptera > Cynipidae > Belonocnema > Belonocnema kinseyi. The sequence continues at coordinate 21,228,450 of NC_046657.1, read as the reverse complement.
AGAATGCTTATTCCATTATTGATTTTATAAGCATTTTGTCTATCAGAGACAATTTTACAAAAATTACGATTATTCTCGTAAAAATAGGAACGGGGAGGGAATAAATACGACGACAAATGGTAATCGGCGATTAAACGCAATGGCGTGATGCCGAAAATACAGAAACTCACTTATTTCCAATTTTACGATACACTTGGGTAGTTATTAACGTGAATTATTATCGAAACTTAAACAGAAATCGAAAATGGATGGTTTTTATTGAATTTGGTACTCACCTAGTCAATACTTCCGTAAAATTAAGTCACACGACACGACGCGAAATGACACGATGCACGAGGGAAAAATGGCGACCGAGAACAAATGAGAGAGACCGGGTGGCGGCGTCTTCCTGGGAAACAGTGCTGCCATCCAGACATTTTTTTCACTTCCGCTTCTGATATTTTGATAATTTTTGAGATTCAGAAGAAACCTCGAGAATTAATATACTCGTAAAGAAAAATCATTTTATTTTTTCATAGAAGAATTTTTTTAGATGTTGAAATTCAGTAGGAATTTGTTTAAAAAATTTTAAAGCTTTGAAATTTAAGTTTATCAATTTTGGTAGCCTTGAATTGACACTTTGACGACCCTTCCCAGAATGCACTGGGTGCTGACGTTTTACGCTCTTTTTCGACATGAAAGACGATTTTTAATGTAAATAATAGAATTTTTCTAACGTTTGACTTATTTTTATATTGTAGCCAGGGTAAATATTTTTTTTTAGAATTTTCGGGATTATTGGTTAAGGAAGGGGGTTTCGAGAAGAAGGAAGTGAGTGTGCGTTAGAGGAAACGCGGGAAAATTCAAATATTTTTTAATGCTATTGTAATTATTTTTTTAATAACTTGGAGAAAAAGAATTTGTCACGATAACAAAAATAGATAAACTTTTTTACAAGATGAATAATTATCAGCGATTAATTTTTAAACTCATAGTTCAATTTTCAATTAAAAAGAGAAAAATTTGCAATCAATAAAAAATGAATTTTCAACTCAAAAATAAATTTTCAACCAAAAATAGAAAAGGTAAATTTTCAGTTAAAACAAAGTAATTTTTAACTTAACAAAATTGAATTTTTAAACTAAAAAATATAAATTTTGAGCCCAAAGTTAAATTTTCAAATGTAAAAACGAGTTTTAAACTAAACAAAAATAAATTTTCAAAACAAAAACATTGCACAAAAATAAAGTCGTTGAATTTTCAGTTGGAACAAATTATTTTTCAACTAAACAAAATCAATTTTCAACTTAAAAATATCAATTTTGCATAAAAAATGAAACAGTTTAATTTTATTGAGTTAGAGAAAAATGATGAAAATAATGAACAATGTTTAATCAAATTAACAAATTTTTAAATATAAAAATGAATTTTCAACTAAAAAAATAATTTTTTAACCAAAAATCAAAAAGGCAAATTTTCAGATAAAAAATGAATTAGAAAAAATACATCATTTAATTTTCAATGAAATAATTACATTTTTAAATAAAAGATACTTTTTTAACCAAAAATGGAATCGTTAAATTTTCGGTTAAAACAAATTAATTTTCAATTAAACAAAATGGATTTTTCAACTAAAAAAGACCAATTTTAAATTAAAAATTGAATCGATACATTTTCATTAAAAAAAGATTTTTAACAGAAAAAAGTATTGAATAATATAGTGAACTTTTTAACGAAATAATTTAATTTTTAATTAAAAAAGATATATTCTCAACAACAAAATTTTAGTTACATACATATAATTTCGTTAAAAAAATAATTTTCAATACAAAAAATAATTTTCAACAAAAACTGTCAAATTTTAACTATAGAAATGAATGTTAAATTAAGAAAAAAAATTCAACTAAAGAAGATCAATTTTTAACAAAAAATAAAATAGTTTAATCTTCAGTAAAAAAAAAAAATACTTTTTGAACCGAAAAAAAGATTTTCAGTAAAATAGTTTAATTTATAACAAAAGAAATGAATTTTCAATTTTAAAACATCAATTTTCATAAAAAAATATGGAAGTTAATTACAGATTATTCAGTTAAAAAAATTATTTTAATGAACAAAAAAATTTCAACAATGTTGGTAAATATTTAACTATAGAAATGAATTTTAAAGTGACAGAAAATAAATATTCAACAAGAAATGAAAGATTTAAATTTTCAGACAAAAAAATAAATTTTTAAACAAATTCATAGTTCAATTTTTAACAAGAGAAATTAATTTTCAACTAAAAAGATACACCTTTCAACAAAAATGGACTACTTTAAATTTCAGTAAAAAAATAATTTTAAACCGAAAATAGGAACTTCAATAAAATATTTTAATTTTTAACGAAATAAATGAATTTTGAATTGAAAAACAAAATTTCAAAAACAAATAGAAATTAAATAAAGATTATTCAGTTTAATAAATAATTTTCGATGAAAAAAAAGGAATTTTCAACAAAGTTGTTAAGGTTTCAACTATATGTATGAATTTTTAACTAAAAAAAAAAAAAATAAATACATTTTTAACCAGAAATGGAAAAGTTAATTTTTCAGATGAAAAACTGAATTTTTAGTTGAAAAAGATAAAAAAAATGGAATTTAAATACAAATTATTCACTTTAAAAAATAATTTTGAATGAAAAACAGTAATTTTCAACAAAATTGTTAAATTTTAAACTATAGAAATGAATTTTTAACTAATAAACGGTTAATTTTTCAGTTAAATCAAATTAATTTTTTATCAAACAAAATCGATTTTTCAACTAAAAGAGTTAAATTTTGAACCAAAAATGGAATAGTTGAATTTCCAGTAAAAAAAAAAGATTTTGAACCGAAAAAATATTTTCAATTAAATAGTTCAATTTTTAACGAAAGAAATGAATTTTTAATTGAAAAAGATACATTAAAAAACAATGGAAGCTAAATACATAATTATTCAATTAAAAAATCATTTTCAATAAAAAAAAAATGTCAAGAAAATAGTTTCAACTAAAGAAAAAAGCGTTAACTGCATATTTCAGTATGTATAATTAAATTTTTAGTTTAAACATTTAATTTGGAACAAAAAAAATGTTTATTAAATAGTTAAATTTTCAACCAAAGAAATGATTTCTTAACTGAAAAAGATAACTTTCGAAACAAAAAAAAAGGAATTAAAAAAAAATAGTTAAGTTTTCAGAAAAGAAATGATTTTTCAACAAAATGGTGAATTTTTTGCTAAAAAGATTAATTTTATAGGAAAAAAAACGAATTCTAAATAAAATACATAAATTTTCAGACAATAATTTTATTAGTTAGTTAAAAAAGATAAATTTCTAATCGAATATTTAAAGTAAGTACATATTTTAATCCAACATAAACTTAAACAAAAAATATAAACCATGTGTCGTTCTGTAGACAACTATTATATTATTATTATTATTCATAATTATTCCGTAAACAAATTGCGCCTATTCATTGAAAAATTGCCAAACTCTGAATATGCTTATGAAAATTGTTTAAAGAATTAATAATTATTGTGAATTTTCAAAGTGTCATAGGAAAGAGTTTTTGGAAAAACATTCATAATTGATTCCGTAAATAAATTGAGGCGCAATTCGTTGAAAAATGGCCAAACTATGAATTTTTTTATGGACATTGTTTAAATAATTAATGATTCCTGTACATTTACAGAGAGACATAGAAAATAGTAATTGAAAATACATTCTTAGTTTATGCATCCTATCAAACAATAATAAATAAAAAAAATTTTAGATCTTTTTTGGATTAACACTTTTTGTCTATTATTTTTGGTCTTGGCTTTCATCGTTTTTCACAATTAAAAAAAAGTAATGTTATTTTTTACAAGTAAAGCCAAAACAACAAAAAACTATCTGCCCTATAAGAAGTTATTATTAAAAAATTTGTAGATCTTTTTTGGATGCACAATTTTTGTCTATTCATATTTGTTCGTGGTTTGTGTCGTTTTTACAAAGAAAAAATTATTTTTTAATTTATGACGTTAATTTTAATGATTAAAACAAACCCTATGTATCCTATCAAAAATCAATTCATAATAAATGTGTGGCTTTTTTCTTGTTGAACAAATTTTTTCTATTTTTTTTTGTAACTTGTGTCGTTTAAAAAAATGTATTGATTTGTAATTTTGTTTTTTAGTGAATAAAAAAAACTACGTATTCTATAAAAAATTTATTTTGTATAGTTTGACCGCAAAAAAGAACTTTTGATTTTTTGTTATTTTTGTGCGATTAAAATTTGAATTTTCATTTTTTTTCAAGAAAATTCAAAAAGTTGGAATTACAATCTTGTAGGGCTTTCAAAAATAAATCATTTTCGAATCTTGAAACAAAATTGCCTCAACAATTTGTCTAAAGATAATATTTTAAAAGATTTCCAAAATTGTCAAAACAGAATTGTGAAGATTTGAAGGCAATTAAAAATATTCCGAATTTTAAGAAAATGTTTAGAAAAATTCTAATAATTTCAAAATATATTTAGAAGGTTTAAGATTGTTGTGAAATGATTAAAAAATCATTTGAAATTTGAAAAAATTCACTAAAATGTAATTCAAAATGTAAGTTTTTGAAGATTTCGAAAAAAAAATTTAAAGCTTTTTAAGAAGTTTTAAAGGCTTCAAGAAAATAAAAAACTTGTTTTGAGATTCCTAGGAGAATATTTAATGTCTTTTTATTTTTTTAAATTATTTTTAAAGAAATTTTACAAAAATCTCGATACATTTCAAAATATTTCTACAAATGTTAAAAAAATCTGAAAGATTGAAGGGCAATTTTTTTTAATCTCAAAAGATTTTTCAAAATATTTAGAATAATTCGAGTTAGTTTAAAAAATATTTGTTTTTAAAACTTCTGAAGTCCTACATATCTTTTAAACTAACTCAAGCTTTTCGCGCAATATGGAAAATCTTTTTAAATAAAAAATTATACTTCTTTGACGTATCTGAAATCTCAAAAAATCTTTTTAAATTTTCTTAAGAATATTAGGAAAATGATATTTCTATATTCTTAAAAACAAATATTGGTTTCAAAATTATTAATACCCTCGAATTATAATTTCGGAGAAATTTTAGTTTTTTTTAGCTGAAAAATCTTTTTTAGTTAAAAATTAAATAATTTCACAGAAAATTCGCCTTTTTGATCTGAAAACTATTTTTTTGAAAATTAGACGTTTTTGTTATAAATGCAACTGGTTGAAAAATAATGTTTTATATATATTTAAATGTTAAAGAGCCTCGAAACTTTTTTAAATCTTACCACCAAACATCAACATTTTCTTTAAATTTTTTTGAAATCTTGTTGAATTTTCTTGAAAAAATAATTTTTAAAAATTGTAAAATTTCATTGAGAAACTTTAGAAAATTTTTATATTTCCTTGAAACCTTCCAAAATTTTTTAAAAGCTTCTAAATTTTAATTCGAAATCTTTAAAAGTCTTCGTGCAAAAATAAAAAATTGCTTCTCAAAATTGCATAGAAATCTTGAGAAATTCTTTTAATTATCCCGACCCATTTTAAAATCCTTAAAAAGCTTTTTATTTTTTTCAAAGCCTGATGCTCAAAAATCAACATTTAAAAATATTTTTTTGAAATCTTCTCAAACTTTAAAGTATTTACGAATCTTATCAAAACTTTAAAAATTAACAATTTAAAATAAAATTATTCGAAATGTTCTCAGAAATCTTAAAAAAAATGTATTCTCTTGAAACCATTTAAGAATCTCAAGAAAAGCCTCTGGTTTTGAAAGAAGTGTTAAAAATTGTTTTTAAATAAATCAAAAAAATGTTTAAAAATATTTTGAATAATTTATTAGAATTTCGAAAAAGAATCTATAAAACTTTGAAAAGTAGTAAATATTTTATTCCGACTAAATTTTTTCCTAAAATCGTGTAAAATCCTGTAAAATAAAAAACTAAGAATTAAAATTTTCTAGATTCTGTTTCGAAATATTTGAAATCTTCAAAAATTTCGTATGGCAAGCCACTTCGATTTAATTTCATTTTCATGGGCTATAAAATGCCCAAATTGTAATTTAAGTGCTTAGAAACCTTTACAAATAGTTGAAATTTTTATATTGCGTGAAGATTCTGTTCCGAAATATCAATTGATAATTGACTACGAACAGTCGGTAAATTACTGGTAGTCGGTAACAGAACGCAGTCGATAACATATCACCATTCGGTAACTTGGCGGGAAATTCAAAATTAAATGAAAATTGTCACCTATATCTCAAATAATATGACACTCGTTAAAAATATATTTTGAAAACGTGATAATTGTTTCTTTGGCTTATATATTTGGCTCAATAATATACATATCATAATATTACATATATACGAAATACTATATATTTTTTTATATACGAAAGCGAATTCTTTAAGGCACGTTGGATTGTCGTTTTAAAATTAAGACAATTATCTTACAAACTATAACATGAAGTAATACAATTAAATTAAAAATCTTTCGTCCCAATTTTAATACATTAAACAAAAATTCATCTCCCTTTTTGGCAAGAATCCTCGTTGGGTTAAACATTTTTGGAAGACAGTGTTTTGTTGCGATATAAAAAAATTATAATTACTTTGTCAAATAATGGTACAACAATAATCTATATACTATCAAGAATAGAAAAATGCGCAATCCTTTTACATTAAATCTCGAAGATATTGCGTCCTGAACTTTTCACAACTTCTAAGCTTATATACACACAAAACATCGACAAACAAGAATTTATACACATTATGTTGCCCAGGGTCCAAAGCAGAGTTTATACATAAAATTCTGTTCCGAGGGCGATTTTGACGCATTGGTCTCGAATATACAGAACAAAGAACTCTTAACTTATTTATTATCTACTTTATTTTTTTTTATTAAAATGTAATTTATATATTTAAGGGCATGCGACACAGTGGAATTCCTACATTACCAACCTCTTTTTTCTATTGAACAAAATTTTTTTTTGAACCATAGAACTTTTTTTGTAAATCA
>NC_046657.1:21214522-21221334 GCF_010883055.1 Belonocnema kinseyi | reverse complement strand
GTGAAGTTTCTACCAAAATGCAGTACCTAAACGTACTTTATTGCACTCTTATACATTTCCCAAAGTTTCAGCTCGATATTTTATTTACAAAAAAAGTTCTTAGGTTCAAAAAAACATTCAGTGAACGGAAAAAGTGAGGTTAAGGAATTCAGATTTGACACTAAAAATATTCCAGGTAGAAACGTTATAATTAGTCGCATAATCAATTGATGGAATTTTAATGAGAATCTGTTGACAGAAAAGTTTTTATGAGAATTTCCGGAGTTTCTTGGTCGAAAATTAAAATTTTACCAGGCCTCCTTTTTTTACATTAAGGGCATGCGACACAGTGGGATTCCTACATTACCAACCTCTTTTTTCCATTGAACAAAATTTTTTTGTGAACCATAGAACTTTTTTGGTAAATGAAATATCGAACTCAAAACTTGAGGAGAGAATAAGAAGACATTATTCTACGTTTATGTACTGCATTTGAATCGGAATTAAAAAAAAAATTATTTCTGAAATTTTTTGCCAAATTTCGATTTAAATGCAGTACATAAACGTAGGATAATGTCTTCTAATGATCTCCTGAAATTTCGAGTTCGATATTTGATTTACAAAAAAAGTTCTATGGTTCAAAAAAAAATTTTGTTCAATAGAAAAAAGAGGTTGGTAATGTAGGAATTCCACTGTGTCGCATGCCCTTAAATAATCAAATAACCGCTTGTTACACATTTAAAAGATGAAATATTAAATTTTTTTATTCACCAACAATTTCTAAGAAAATCAGAATCATAAGTTAAAAAATTCTTAATTTTTTGAGAATATAAGACGTCTTTGTGAAATCTTTGGGAATATTTTGAAATCTTTGTAAAGTCTTTGAAATCCTTGAAAATTTTAAAATATTTGTGAAATTTTCAAGTCTTTTGAATTCTTTGAAATCTTTCTACAAATTTTTGAAATCATGATGAAATATTTGAAATATTTGTGAAATCTTCGTTTCACCTTCGCGTGTGAAAACTGTCGCATTCGCTTGAAATCTTTTTAACTCGTCTCAAATTCATTTAAACCTTTTGCAATTTTTTAAAACTTTTGAAATTTTCCGAAATCTTTTATATCTTTTTAAATTTGTTAAATTTTAAAAATCTTTTGAAATTCTTTGAAATACTTATGAAATATTTCCTACATCTTTAGTATTTATTTGAAATAGTTGGAAGATCTGAAACTTTTGTTAAATATTTGGAAATTTTCTAAAAAAATGTGAGTTCTTTTAAAATTTGTGAAATGTTTTGTATTTTGGCGTTCTATACCCTTTTTTAAATCTTTGAAATTCTTGAAATCTTTTGAAATCCTAGCGTGTTCTTCCAAATATTTGTGAAATCTTCGGTATTCGTTTAAAAATCATTGAAATATTTGAAATCTTAGTGAAATATTTTCAAATTTTCTAAAAATTTAGATATTATTTAAAATCCTTGAAATGTTTGAAATCTTCTAAACATATTTGAAATCGTTTAAAATCTTTCAAATATTTTGAAATCTCAGAAATCTGATGAAAGTTTTAAAATCGTTTTTAAGTGTTTGAAATCTTGAAAATCTTAGTGAAATCTTAGTAAATCTTTTGAAATATTCTAAACAAATTTGAAATCGTTAAAAGTTTTTAAAATGTCTTGAAAAGTAAGAAATCTGATTTACTATACCCTTTTTGAAATCTTAATGAAATTTCTATGAAATCTTTGAAAATTTTCTAAAAAGTATACGATTTCTGTTTCAATAAGGTGCTGTTATTAGAAAAGTAGAAGATTTCTGTTTAATAAAAATCTATTCACAAAAAAGTATAAGATTTCTTGATAAATAAAATTTAAGAAAAATTTCGACATTGTGAAAGATAGGCTATGATAAAAGTTTTTTGTGGACAAGATTAGATAGAATTTGAATAAAAATAATATATGATAAGAAATAATGAAAATAAATCTACAAAAATTTATAATTTTCTATATATTTTTCAGAAGGGATTTCCGCTGTATTTAACTTTTTGAAATCTTATTATATATTTTTTTTCTCTTGTCTACTGATTTCCATGTTTCTCTAAACATAGAGACTCTATAAATATAACACATATATAGTGAGGGGTACCCATAGTTTCCAACAATCTAGGTTTGATTTTCCAATCTTAAAAAATGTCGGCCATTTTGTATCAAAAACCAAAAAATATTTTTTGACAAAAATTAATCATTTCTACTTGCAAAATTTTTGGTACTGAAAAAAATTTCCCTCTTTTCTTGGTTTCGAAATGCTTTAAGTACTTCCTAAAAATAAATTATCTACTTTTTAAACATAAAGTTAAGACGAGAAAAAATGTTTTGAGCTTCAAAAAGAAGCCCGGTGATGATTCTTAGAATTAAAAAATTTAAATTAAATTAATGGTGATCTTTCAAATTAATAATTTAATTTAAATTTTCTTTTATTTAAAAAAAAGGTAACTGTATTTTATCAGATGTAAGGAGGCATTTTTAAAGATTTTTTTACTACTGCACTCGTCTACAATAATATCCGAGTGTTTTGCATTTTTCACAAAGATGTTGAGGATGTACTTTACTTTGGTCGGAAACATCAAGACCGTCCGGTTTTTCCAGTGGTCTCTGAAATCATTAATTAAATAATAAAAAATTAAATGCAAAAAAAATGGTTCAAAATCCCTAAGATTACTTGAATTATTGAAAGTAATAAAGCACAATAATTTTTTTTTCGAATTACAATTTTTCTTGTTTTCTGCGAGAAAAATTCGGGAAAATAGTAATTTGGAAAAATAAAATTAGGGCAAGTAGAGAATTCGGAAAAATCAAAATTTGGACAAATGGTACTTCGAAAAAAAGAAACAAAAATTATGCATATTGACAATTCAACTAAATAAAAATAATAAATTTTGCACAATGTGAATTTCCGTAAAATTCGTTAAAATTAATTTCAATAAAAAGATAAATGAAAATTAAAATTTGAATTCTCTTCATTCCGAATTCAGATTTGCTAGGACTAGAAAATGAGAGAACAGAAGTCTGTATTAAAATCAAGCTGGGGAGCGAGAGCTATTTTCCTATAATTAGCACAGCTTATACTTCTTCACACGAAATATTTCGTACCTTATGTAATTTCTGACTCTTTGGCTTTACGAATAAACAGCTTAGAGAATAAAAAAAACTGAAAATTATTCGTTAAAATATGCTCAAAAATAATTAAATTAATGTATAAAATTAATTAAATTAATACTTAAAATGAATAATTAATTTATAAAGAATAAGAGAGAAAAATAAAAATTACTGTTACTAAAAATAGTAATTTCAGGCCTTGGACTCACAAACCTATTGACACTTTTTGGAACTTTTTTAGTTAACGATGCAACTATTTTGAAAAACATGACGCCAATGCTATTATTTTTTCAAATTGATCGACAATGCAAAATTTTTTTTCTGTTTTGCTTCAAAAACGATTCCAAACTTTCCCGCTGATTCGCTAAAATAACATATCAGTCATCTCAAAAATCAAAATTTCATGATTTCAAGGGATTTTTATGTTTTCAAATTTTTACAAAAATATTACAAATCTTCAAGGACTTTCGAAAATTAAAAATTGCAATGGATTTCTAAATTTTGTATAGATTTTAGGGTATTTTACAATATTCCACGAAATTTAAAAAATACTAAAATAGAAAAACATTTCCAGGAAAGGAGGGACATCAAAGACTTGAACAATTGCAATTGCTTTGGAGAATTTCACAGAAATTCTAGAGAATTAATATTTTTAGCAAAGTAGGGATTTTAAAGACTAAATAAATGTTAATGGGTTTCAAAAGATTTGAGGGTATTTTATAAGATTCCCAAAAATTTCTAGAGAAAAATAGAAATAGTATTTCTAGGGAAATAGGGATTTTAAAAACTTGAAAAATTCTATGAAATTTCAAAATCTTCTAAATTTCAAGGGATTTTAGGAAATTTGGAAGAATATCTCGAGAAATAGGAATTTTAAGGGTTTAACAGCGTATTTCGAAATATTAAAAAGATTTTTGGGTATTTTTCAAGTTTCCGAGAAATTTCAAAATTTCCTAAAATTGTAAGGGATTTCAGGGAATTTAAAGAAATTTCTAGAGAATTGATGTATTTCAGGAGAAATAAGGACTTTAAAGACTTAAAAAAAACAAGGACTTTAAAGATTTCAAAATTTTCAATCGATTTAAAAATATTAGAAAAATTTTAGGGTATTTTACAAGATTTAAAGAAATTTCACAAATTTAAAGGGAATTTAAGGAAATTTTAAAGAATATCTGGAAATAGGAATTATAAAGACTTGACAAATTTCAATGGATTTCAAAAGATTTCAGGGTATTGTACGCGATTACGAGAAATTACAAGGTTGATCAATTTCAAAGGAATTTAGGGAATATCAAAGAATTTCTATATAAATAGGGATTTTAAAGACTTAACAAATTTGAATGAATTTCAAAAGTTTTAAAATATTTTAGGGCATTTTACAAAATTTCAAAAATTTAAAGGAATTTCAGGAAATTTCAAAGAATTTATAGAAAAATAGGGAAATAAAAAAAAGTATTTCTAGCGAAACAGTGATTTTTAAGACTTAACAAATTTCAATGGTTTTCAAAATTTTACAAGATTCCGAGAAATTTCAAAATTTTCAAAATTTAGAGGGATTTATGAAATTTCTAAGCATTTCTGGAGAAATAGTATTTTTAAAGAAATAGGCATTTTAAAGGCTACAAAATTTCCATGGATTTCAAAATATTTGAAAGATTTTAGGGTATTTTACAATATTCCAAGAAATTTCAAGGAATTTTAAGAGATTTCAAATTTTGTAATTGATTTAAAAATATTACAAAAATTTTAAGGTATTTTACAAGATTTCACGAAACTACACAAATTTAAAGGGATTTAAGGAAATTTTCAAGAATTTCTAGGGAAATAGGGATGTCCAATGGATTTCAAAATATTTGAAAGATTTTAGAGTATTTTACAACATTCCAAGTAATTTCAAGATTTTAAGAATTTCAAGGGATAGTAGGGAATATCAAACAATTTCTATAGAAATGAGGATTTTAAAAACTTAACAAATTTAAATTAATTTTAAAAGTTTTGAAATATTTTAGAGCATTTTACAAAATTCCAAGAAATTTCAAGATTTCCAAATATTTCGAAGGATTTGAGGAAATTTCAAAGAATTTCTAGAGAAACAGAGAAATAAAGAAATAGTATTCATAGTGAAATAGGGATTTTTCAGACATACAAAATTTCAAAAGTTCTCAAAATTTTACGAGATTCCGAGAAATTCCAAAATTTAAAGGGATTTTAGGAAATTTCAAAGACTTTATACAAACATAGGGAAATAAAAAAATAGTATTTCTAGTGAAATAATGATTTTTAAGACTTAAAAAACTTCAATGGTTTTCAAAATTTTACAAGATTCCGAAATTTCTAGATCTCCAAAAATGTCAAGGGATTTTAGGAAATTTCAAAGAATTTATAGAAAAATAGGGAAATAAAAAAGTAGTATTTCTAGTGAAATAGTGATTTTTAAGACATCAAAAATTTCAAAGGTTTTCAAAATTTTACAAGACTCCGAGAAATTTCAAAAATTTCAAAGTTTAGAGGGATTTATGAAATTTCTAAGAATTCCTGGAGAAATAGTATTTTTAAAGAAATAAGAATTTTAAAGGCTAAAAAATTTTCATGGATTTCAAAAGATTGCATGGCATTTTTCAAGTTTCCAAACAATTCCAAAATTTCAAGGGATTTCAGGGAATTTCTAAAAATTTCTAAAGAACTATATTATTTGAGGAGAAATAGGGACTTTAAAGACTTAAAACTACAAGGATTTAAAAGGTTTTACAATTTTTAATGGATTTTAAAATATTAGAAAAATCTTAAGGTATTTCACCAGATTTTACGAAATTTCAAAAATTTTAAGGAATTTAAGGAAATTTCAAAGAATTTCTAAGAAAATAGGGATTTTAAAGAATTTAAAAATTTAAATGGATTTCAAAAGCTTTAAAAGATTTTAAGACATTCTACAAAATTACAGGATATTTCAAAATTTCCAGAAATTTTAGGGAATTTCAGAAAATGTCTAGAGAAATAAAGAAATAGTAGTTCTAGGGAAATAGAGATGTTAAAATCTAAAAAATTTCAATGTATTTTAAAATATTAAAAAGTGTAGAGCATTTTACAAGATTCCAAGTTTCAAAATTTCCAAAATTTCTAGAGAAATAGAAAAATAAAGAAATAGTATTTCTTGGGAAATAAAGGTTTTTAAGACTTAAAAATTTTCATTGGTTTTCAAAATTTTACAAGACCCCGAGAAATTTAAAAGTTTCCAATGTTTAAAGGGATTTTACCGAAATTCAAAAAGTTTATAGAAAAATATTATTTCTATAGAAATAGAGATTTTTAAGAATTGAAAAATTTCAATGGTTTTCAAAATTTTACAAGATCCCGAGAAATTCCAAAATTTACAAAGTTTACAGGGTTTTTACGGAAATTCAAAGAGTTTATAGAGAAATATTATTTTTATAGAAATAGAGATTTTTAAGACTTGAAAAATTTCAATGGTTTTCAAAATTCCAAAATTTCCACAGATTAAAGGGTTTTTACGGAAATTTAAAGAGTTTATAGAAAAATATTATTTGTAGGGAAATTAGCACTTTAAAGTCTTGACAAATTTCAATGGATTTCAAAATTTTATAAGATCCCGAGAAATTACAAAATTTCCAAAGTTTAAAGGGATTTTACCGAAATTCAAAAAGTTTATAGAAAAATATTATTTCTATA
>NC_046657.1:21202978-21214422 GCF_010883055.1 Belonocnema kinseyi | reverse complement strand
TAGAAAAATATTATTTGTAGGGAAATTAGCACTTTAAAGACTTGACAAATTTCAATAGATTTCAAAATTTTATAAGATCCCGAGAAATTACAAAATTTCCAATGTTTAAAGGGATTTTACCGAAATTCAAAAAGTTTATAGAAAAATATTATTTCTATAAAATAGAGATTTTTAAGACTTGAAAAATTTCAATGGTTTTCAAAAATTTTAAAGTTTAAAGGGTTTTTTTACGGAAATTCAAAGAGTTTATAGAAAAATATTATTTCTATAGAAATTGAGATTTTTAAGACTTGAAAAATTTCCAAGGGCTTCAAGATTTTACAAGATCCCGAGAAATTCCAAAATTTCCAAATTTTAAAGGGTTTTTACGGAAATTTAAAGAGTTTGTAGAAAAATATTATTTGTAGGGAAATTAGCACTTTAATGACTTGACAAATTTCAATAGATTTCAAAATTTTATAAGATCCCGAGAAATTACAAAACTTCCAAAGTTTAAAGGGATTTTACCGAAATTCAAAAAGTTTATAGAAAAATATTATTTCTATAAAATAGAGATTTTTAAGACTTGAAAAATTTCAATGGTTTTCAAAATTTTAAAAGATCCCGAGAAATTCCAAAATTTCCAAAGTTTAAAGGGTTTTTACGGAAATTTAAAGAGTTTATAGAAAAATATTATTTGTAAGGAAATTGTGATTTTAAAGACTTACCAAATTTAAATGGATTTCAAAAGGTTTTAAGGTATATGAAAAGATTTCAAGAAATTTCAAAATTTCCAAGGTTTCAAGGGATTTTAGGGAATTTCTACGAATTTCTCGAGAAATAAAGAAATAGTATTTCTAGAAAAATAGGGATGTTAAAGACTTAGAAAATTTACATGGATTTTAAAAGATTTGAAGGTTTTTAGGGTATTTTAGAATATTCCAAGAACTTAAAAAAATGTCAAAAATGTCCAGGTATTTTAGGGAAGTTCAAAGAAATCCTAGAGAAATATCCAAGATTCTGGAACATAGGATTTGATACAAAATTAGTGCCATTAGGATTTACTATTTTTTTTATGGAGATGCTGTTGACAGAAAAGTATAAGATTTCTCTACTGTTCTGCATTTTTTCTGTATTGGAATCAAATTCACAATATTTTTTTTACTAATTTTTAAAATTTCTCAAATGATTCCGAGGCCTGTGGATTTGAAATAACAAACCATAAAGAACAAAAAATTTGCCATTGATGTTACTCAACAAAGTAACATTGAAGTAACACTTGACATTCGAAAAAGTTATAATTCAGAAAATTTAAAGTTTGTATTAATTAAAAAGGATTGGAAAAATATTTTTAAATTAATTTTTCACCTGTTTGTGTGGATAAACATTGATGTGGCATTTTATGCATTCTTGGCCCATATTGGCCCAGCTGTTACCAGACATCCATTTGCGCTTGCATTTGGGGCACTTGTATTCGCCGAAGCATCTTTTTTTCCCCTGATAAGGCGTAAGACCTTCGCCTTTTGGTCGAGCCTGCAATTAGAAGACTGTAATATAACACTCGAGTCTCTGTTCCACTGAAGTCGACTTACGAGGAATTCAAAAAAAATTAAATCATTAATCTCGACTTTAATCACGTTTTTATTAGAAAAAAATCGACCTTCATAAGCTCAGTGTTCATCCAAATTTGTTCATTTTTTTGGATTCCACAATATTTTATTTAAAAAATAATAAAGTTGCGCAAAATTGCAATTATTAATTAAACTAGAAAAACCGGGTCATAAAATGTTTCTTATGATTGCCGTATTATCAAATTAAAATATATCCTTGAATTTAAAGTATCAGCAACCATAATTAATAATCTTGAATTAAAATAAATAGTGAAAAAGCTACATCAGCTTTCACATATTTTTATATTTAATTTTTAATTTAATTTTAAGATTTTTAAACCAGCAGGAATTTGAAGCAAAGTAGTACCGATGTCTGATTTTCAATGTTTAGAATATGAAATCATGAAATTTTGAACTAATATTCAAAATGTTTCCAATTGAAGACATTTTCAAAATTAAAAACGCAACAATTTTAAAAACTGACAATTGAAATTTCTTGAATTTAAAAAAGTAGAATTTAAAATTAATCAGTTTGCAAGATTTATATTTTGAAAATATTGAATAAAAATTAATAACGCAAACATTTTTTAAATCTACAATTGATTATTCTTGAATTTTGAAGATGTAGAATTGAAAATGAATCATTTTGCAAAGATTTATATTTTGACAGTTTGTAATTTTAATCGTTTTGTTTTTGTCAACTTCAATTTTGAAGCTTTAAAATTGAAAATTCTTCAATTGATTCTTTAACGATTTGAAATTTGAAATTCACCAATTTTAAAGAAGCGAAAATAAAAAATATTAAATTTGGATGAATTTCAAGATTAAAAGTTAAGAATTTTTGCATTCTAAATCTTCAAAATTGAAGACGTTTTAGACATTAAAATTGCATCAATTTTAAAAAGTTAAGATTAATAATGCTTAAATCTTGTAAATGTAGAATTAAAAATTACTAAATTTGCAAGATTTATACTTCGAAAGTATGTAATTTTAATCGTTTTGCTTTTGTCAACTTCAATTTTTAAGGTTTCAAATTGAAAATTCTTCACTTTTATAGAAGTAAAAATAAAAAATATTAAATTTGCATGATTTTCAAGATCCAAAGTAACGTGTTTTTTATTCTAAATATTCGAAATTGAAGACATTTAAAAAATTAAAAACGCATAATTTAAAAAAGTTACAAGTGAAAATTCTTGAATTTTATAAATGCAGAATTGAAAATTAATCAGTTTGCAAGATTTATAATTTGAAAGTATTTAATTTTTTCGATTTTTTTTTATAACTTTAATTTTGAAGATTGAAATTTCAATTTCAATAACTTGAAATTTTTAATATTTCAAATTTATAGAAGTAAAAATAAAAAATTAAATTTGCATGATTTACAAGATCAAACCTCAAGTGTTTTTTATTCTAAATATTCCAAGTTGAAGGCATTTAAACAATTCAAAACTCATGCATTTTAAAGAGTTACAATTAAAAATTCTACAATTTTTAAGAGTTACAATTGAGAATTCTTGAATTTTGAAAATAAATACTTGAAAATTGTTCGATTATCAGAATTTATATTTTCTTAAAGGTATGCAATTTAAATCGATTTTTTTAGAAGATTTAAAATTCCAAATTGTTCAATTTTTAGGATTTGCAATATAAGATTCTTTATTCTGGAACGTTTATAGTTTTAAATGATGTTATTTCGAATGTTTTTTGTTTAAATAATTCAATTTTGAAGATTCACAATTGAAAACTCTTAAATTAAATTTTTAAAAATAAATATTGTTAAATTTCGGATGATTTTTAAAGTCTGAAGTAAAACGGTTTTCATTCTAAGCCCTCGAAATTAAAGAAGTTAAAAAAATTAAGAAGTCATCAATTTTTAAATTTAATACTTCAAAATTTTACAATTTTGAAGCGTTACAATTGACAAGTCTTGAATTTTGAAAATTGATCAATTTTCAAGATATAATATATAATATTAATATAATATTTTCATAATTTTAATTTAATATTTAATTAAATTAATTAAATATTTAATTTTAATGTTTTACTAATATGTAATAAAAAAAATACAATT
The DNA here is from genome assembly GCF_010883055.1 of Belonocnema kinseyi. Taxonomy (NCBI): domain Eukaryota; kingdom Metazoa; phylum Arthropoda; class Insecta; order Hymenoptera; family Cynipidae; genus Belonocnema; species Belonocnema kinseyi. The sequence continues at coordinate 21,210,762 of NC_046657.1, read as the reverse complement.
TTTATGATTTAAAACTGAAATGTCTTCAATTTAAACGATTTGAAATTTAAAATTCTTCAATATTAAAGATGTAATAATAAGAATGATTAAATTTGGACGATTTTAAAGATCCAGATAAAAATTGCATAACTTTTAATTGTAAATTTTCAAAATTACAAATTTTATTTTTAACGATTTATACATAATTCAAAGTTCTACAATTTTGAAAATTTTAACATTAAATTAGGAAATTAAACATTCTACAATATTTATGATTTAAATTAGAATTTTTGTTATTTTCAATATTGAGAATTTAAAACTTGACTTTTGATCTTCAAAATGTACCGAATTTGATTTATAAATCTTAAAATTCAAAGAATTTTAAACTGCAAATCGTTAAAATTGAAGAAATTTCAATTTTAAATCTTCAAAATTGTAGAAATTTAAATGTTGAATCTTTAAAATTTAAGAGTTTCTAATTTTGAAAATTTACAATAAAAAATCATACAAAGTTTCATGATTTAAAATAAAAAAGTCTTTAATTATGATGAATTACATGCGAAATCTATTCACTTTGGAATATTTATAATTTAAAACTGAACTTTTTATCTACAATATTATCCAAATTTAAGAATTATTTTATAAGAATTAATTTTTTAATTAATCAATTTGTAAGAATTAAATTTAATAATTAAGAATAAATTTTTGAAATCGAACAATTTTCAAATGTAACTCATCAAAATGGTAAAACTTTTAAATACAAATTTTTCAATTAGAAAATAGAGTTACATTAGAAATTTCTTCAATTTGGAAGATTTAGAATTGAAAGTGAATTTTTTCAATCAACTAAGAACTCTTCAGTTTTTAAGATGTATTAATAAAAATTCTTAAATTCGAATGATTTTGAGGATCAAACGTCAATGGTGCAGACTGTAAATAGTTACAATTGAAAACATTTTCATTGTAAATCTTTAAAGTTGAATATTTTTTAATTTAAAAAATTTACAATTAAAAAATATGCAAATTTAAATTTTCCAATTTGCGAAATTTCATCAACTTGAAAGATTTGGAATTAAAAACCTAACTTTTGATCATCAAATTTATAAAAAATTTGGATTTTTTATTTGTACAATTAAAAACTGAAGAGTTTTCAATTATAAATATGCAAAATTTTCGAATTTAAAATAAAAATCATAAAATGATAAAGATGAAAGAATAGTTAATTTTCTCACTTTAATGTTAAAATTTACAAAATAGTATTGTAGAACTTTGCATTATTTATAAATCGTTAAAATTCAGGTTTCTAATTAAAAAAATTTTGAACTAAAAATTATGCAAGTTTTGAAGTTTACAATTTTAAAATTTTACTTTCAATTCTGAATCTTTTTCAAATTGAAGATTTATCATTTCAAATTTTAAATAGTCCAAATTAAAAATTCTTCAATTTTAAAGATTTTAAATGCAAAGTTCTAAGACTTTGAAGAGTTACAATGGAAATTGTTCAATTTTAAAAACTTTAAATAAAAATTTTTTAATTTTGATACTTTTGGAAATCAAAAGTCAACTTTTTGATTTAAAATCCTAAAACTTGCATAATTTTTTTATTGTACATTTTCAAAATTAAACCCCCATAAATCTTAATGATTTTGAATTTAAGGTTCTACAATTTTAAAGATTTAGAATGGAAAATTCTTAAATTTTTACGATTTGCAGTTTAAAATTCTTTAATTTCAAAGCTGTATAAATAAAAAATTTTAAAACTATAAATAATTCAAAGTTCTATACAATTTGGAAATTTCCGAGATTAAAATTAGAAAATTCAACACTCTGTAATCTTTATGATTTATATTCGAATTTTTTAAGGTTTATATCTGAAAACTTGACTTTCGAACTTTAAAATCTGCAAAATCTAAGAATTTTTATCTGTAAATCTTCAAAATTAAAGAATTTTGAACTGCAAATCGTTAAAATTGAAGAAATTTTTAATGTAAATCTGTAAACGTATATAAATTTAATTGATAAATCTATGAAATTTAATTTAAAAAAAAAATTAATTTAAAAATAATATTTGATTTTAAATCCTAAAAATCCATCGAATTATAAAGCTTTAAAATAAAGATTTCTCAATTTTGAAACCTTGCAATTAACAAATATGCAAATTAAGGTATTACAATTAAAAATTCTGTAATTATGATTATTTACTTTTGAAATGTCTTCCATTTGAAATATTAATATTTAAAAACTATACTTTTGATCTAAAAAATCCTGCAGATAAAAGTTTTATAATTTTTATTTATACATCTTTTAGACTGAAAATGATCATTTTTCTTTATTGTGCAACTTTGAATTATAAGAAAACTTTAAAAAGCGCGCGCAATGCGCTAATTTTTAAAATTATTTTTTTGTTAGTTTTCTAATTGGAAGAAGTAAAATTTTACGATTTTCATTAAACTCCAAGAATGCGCGTGGCGACCTAAGCGTGAGACACTTTGCTCAATTGAGCGCTAATTGTCAGTCAACAAAACATAATTCCAAGCGGGTTTCACTCCCGCATATGACGTCAGAATTTAGTGTCGTTGTTTTATATACATAATCATCATATTACATGCGATTCGCTCCAATTAATATCTTTTATCAGCCATGCACTAAATTTCTGTCTCCTAATGTCTAAATACAAATTTTTTTTTTTTAATATTAATTTTAAAAAATTCTTAAAATCTTCCACATTATTTTTTTATTGATTCATAAATCTACAAAATATGAAAATAATATTAAAAAGAAACTAAATCATAAAAAATGTTCTTAGAAATCTTAAGAGTAGATATGGGCCATTTTTCGACAGTACATGGTGATTTTGTGAAGCTCTTCGCCTATGTTGATTGCTAGAGAGATTGATCAGCTACCTGGGTCAGTAATCAATTCAATTGAAAATTCGTCTTTTTTATAAGAAATTAATCTTCTTGATAGAAAATTGATCTATTCGTTTGAAAATGCAACTATTTCGTTTGAAATCAATTTTTTGTTGCTACTTTATATTTTCGGGTTAAAAATTCCACTGCTCTGACAAAAAACAATTTTCTTGGTGGAAAATTCGTAATTTTAGTTGAAAATTCGTCCTTTTGGTTAAAAACTAATTTTTTAAATTTAAAATGTAATTTAAAAAATTATGAAATAATTACTTGTACCATTAATACCTAGCTAAAAATTAGCGTTATGTTCTTCAATTAAGAGTTCTTATTCTGATCCCTCTAATAGCTTAATGGAAAAGCACCTGACCGGAAATCAGAAGTTTTGTGGTTCGATTCCCAATAGAGTGAAGATGGAGTAGGATCTTTTTTTTCAAGAAATAATTTTAATTTTAATTTAATACATTTTTGGTTAAAAATTTATGTATTTTGTAAAAAATTGGTCTTGGTTGAAAAATTCATCTTCATGGTAGAAAATTGGATTCCTGTGTTGAAAATTATTGATTATTTTATAGTTTAAATAATAATTTTTTCGGATTAAAAATGAAACTTTTTAGTTAAAAACTCAACTACGCTGTTAAAAATGCATTCTTTGTTGTTAAATATTTACAATTTTAGTTGAAAATTCAACTATAGCGTTCGAAATGAAATTTTCTGTTGATATTTCATATTTTCAGGTTAATACCTTAATTTTATATTGATACTATTTTAATTTAATTTTGTTAAAAATTCAATTACTGTGTTGAAAGTTATTCTTTTGCCTTAAAAATTCATATTTTCTATTCGTCGAAAATGCAACTTCCATTTCTTGATGAAAATGAATTTTTTCAGTTGAAGACTCATGCAATTTGTTAAAAATTTTCTCGCTTCAGTAGAAAATTAATGTACTTGGTTGAAATTTCATCTCTTTGGTAGAAAATTTAATTATTGTGTTGAAAATAATTTGTTTTGTTTTGAAAACTCATATTGTTGAATTAAAAATTCAACTACTTTGTTGAAATTCATATTCTTTGGTTCAAGATTTATGATTTTAGTTGAAAATCTATCTCTTTGGTTGAAAATTTAATTATATTGTTCGAAATTAATTATTTTATTGATAATTAATGTTTTCGGGTTAAAATTTATTTTTATAAATTTAATAAAATTTTGTTTAATTCATCCTCTTTGTCAAAAAACACATGTTTTTGGGCAAAAAATCATTTATTTAACAGAAAATCCAATAACTGTGTTGAAAATTAATCTTTTTATTTTTGAAATACATATTAGCGGTTTATAATTCAACCCTTTTATTAAAAATTTATATTTTTGGTAGAAAACTCATGATCATAGTTGAAAATTAATCTCTTAGGTTGAAAATTTATTTTTTCATATAAAAAATTCATATATTGTTTAGTTAAAGACTCAACGACTCTGTTAACAATGCTTTTTTGTTGTTAATATATCATTTAAGTAAAAAATTCAACTGTTCGGTTGAAAATTTAAATATAGGGTTGAAAATCAACTTTTTTGTTAATGATTCATATTGTCGGATTTAAAATGAATTTAAAAATTGTATAAAGTCAATTTAATTTTGTTAAAAATTCGTAATTTTTGGTAAAAAATTATTGGTCTCGGTTTAAAATTAATTTCTTTAGTTGAAAACTTAATTTGCATGTTAAAAAATATTTTTTGTTCCTAAAATTCATATTTTTGGATTAAAAAACTCATCTGCTTGGTTAAAAATTCAACTACTTTGTTGAACATAAATTTTGTTTGTTTGAAGATTTGTAATTTTAGTTGAAAATTCATCTCTGGTTAAAAATTAAACTATATGGTGGGAAATTAAATTTGTCGTATATTTATTTATACTGACGCACTGGTTGGGAAAATTATAGTGAAAATTGGTGCAAATTTGATTTTTATGGTGAAAGCGACAAAAACCCCGTAAAAATCATGAGTTTTTACGTTTATATAAAAATCAATAAAATTTTTTTTTAATTTCAAAAAATTTTTTTTAATTAAAAAAAAAGTAATTGTGCACAAATAAATGTTTAGCCTGCACTATTCATCCGATTTAAACTTTTTTTTTAATGAAACCTTTTCAAATTTTGTAAAGATTTGTTTGATTAAACTTTTTTGATATTGTTTAAAAATTGGTCATTTAACAATAAAGTTGAAAAAAAATTGTCTAACTTTTGCCAAGGACCATTTCTTTTAAGATATTCAGATTGATATAAAAAATAATTTTAAAACAGTGAAACAACTATATGTGAATAATTTGCAGTGGCTTAGTAATTTAAAAAAAATGTTACTCTGTTATAAAAAAATTAATGAAGAAAAAATAATTTCTGGGATTGGCAATGTTTAGCTTATTTAAATTGAAAGATTTTGTGTGAAATGTGAAAGGAATAAATATTCTATTAGCATTAATTAATAATAGATGCTTTTTAGTAATTGTTTAAACCATTTTTATAAACAAATTCACAGTTTGGCGACTTTTCAATGAATAGTCTCAATTTTTGTTTACCTAATCAACTAGGTATGTCTTTCAGGTGTCTTTGTTCATATAAAACTTTGCAAACTGAAATGAATTTTCATTATTTAAACAATTTTTATAAACAAATTCACTGTTTGGCATTTTTTCAATGAATATGCCTCGGCATAAGTTACATTTTTTTATCAACTGGGCATGTCTTCGATGACACTTTGCTATTATACTTAGAAAATTAACAACAATTATTCATTATTTAAACAGTTTTTTATAAATAAATTGACAGTTACAATAGATGGGCTCAATTTTTATGTTCGGATTCAAATAAGAATGTCTTGTCAATGACTCTTTGCTATGATAATTTGCAAATTGACATAATTGTTTATTATTTACACGAGTTGTTATAAACAAATACATTTTGCGTCCTTTTTTACCAATTGACACCTTGGATTTTTTTTCAATTCAATGACCTCACGTAGAATTTAAATGCAGTGCTTTAGATTCTGGATATTGTGTCGTAATTCTAAAAGAATTTTTTGGACGTGTTTCCGTCGTTCGTAGAACCACTTACCTGTTTCACAGCATCCACGATGAAGCCTATAGCTGAGTATAAATTTCATTCTGGATCTACACCTTTCTTTCAATATATTTTTATCTTTATCCAATCTATAGTCCCAGTGTTTGAAATGGCAACAAATGACACAAAATGTATTTCTTTATAACAATTTTTTAATTAATTAATAATTTTTGTGAATTTACAAATTATCATAGCAACGAGTCATTGAAAAGACATTGTTAATAAATTCTGTATACAAAAATTTTGCCATTCATTGTAACTGAAAATTTGTTCATAAAAATTGTTTAAATAAAGAATAATTGTTGTCAATTTGAAAATTATTATAATAAAGTGTCACCGAAAATACATTCTTATTTGACCTAGTAAACAAAAATTAAGCCTATTTATTAAAAAATCGTCAAACTTTGAATTTGTTTATAAAAATTGTTGAAATAATGGACAACTGTTTTCAGTTTGCAAAGTTTCATATCAAAGAGCCGTCGAAAAGACATACTTAGTTGATTTCGTGAACAAAAATTGAGCCTATTCATTGAAAAATCGTCTCAAACTGTGAATTTGTTTATAACAATTGTTTAAAAAATGCATAATTTTTGTCAATGTGCAAAGTTTCATCGCAAAGAGTCATCGAAAAGACATCCCTACTTGATTTCTTAAACAAAAATTGAACCTATTCATTGAAAAATCGAAAAAATGTGAATTTGGTTATAAAAATTGTTTAAATAATAAATAACTGTTTTCAGTTTGCAAAGTTATATAGCAAAAAGTCATCGGAAAAATATACTTAGTTAATTTCATAAACAAAAATTGAGCCTATTCATTAAAAAATCGTCTTAAACTGTGAATTTGTTTATAACAATTGTTTAAAAAATGAATAATTGTTTTCAGTTTACAAGGTTTCATAATAAAAAAGTCATCGGTAAGACGTCCCTAGTTGTTTACGTAAACATAAATTGATCCTATTGATTGAAAAATCGTCCAAATTTGAATTTGTTTATAAAAATTGTTTAAATAATGAATCAAAGTATTATGGCAAAGATTCATCGGAAAGACACACTTTGTTGATTTTGTAAAAAAAATTGACCCTATTCATTGAAAAATCGTCTCAAACTGTGAATTTGTTTATAACAAATTTTAAAAAAATGCATATTTTTTGACAATGTGCGAAGTTTCATCGCAAAAAGTCATCGAAAAGACATCCCCACTTGATTCCTTAAACAAAAGTTGAACCTAATCCGAGACCTATTTATTGAAAAATCGGAAAAATGTGAATTTGTTTATAAAAATTGTTTAAATAATAAATAACTGTTTTCAGTTTGCAAAGTTATATAGCAAAAAGTCATCAGAAAGGCATACTTAGTTATTTGAATAAACAAAAATTGAGCCTACTCATTAAAAAATCGTCTTAAACTGCGAATTTGTTTATAACAATTGTTTAAAAAATGAATAATTGTTTTCAGTTTACAAGGTTTCATAATAAAAAAGTCATCGACAAGACGTCCCTAGTTGTTTACTTAAACATAAATTGATTGAAAAATCGTCCAAATTTGAATTTGTTTATAAAAATTGTTTAAAAAATGAATCAAAGTATTATAGCAAAGAGTCATCGGAAAGACACACTTTGTTGATCTCGTAAACAAAAATTGAGTCTATTCATTGAAAAATCGTCTCAAACTGTGAATTTGTTTATAATAATTGTTTCAAAAATGAATAATTGTTTTCAGTTTATAAAGTTTCACAATAAAAAGTCAACGGAAAGACATCCCTGTTTACGCAAACAAAAATTGATTCTGTT
>NC_046657.1:21195789-21202878 GCF_010883055.1 Belonocnema kinseyi | reverse complement strand
CATTGAAAAATCGTCCAAATTTGAATTTGTTTATAAAAATTGTTTAAAAAATGAATCAAAGTATTATAGCAAAGAGTCATCGGAAAGACATACTTTGTTGATTTCGTAAACAAAAATTGAGCCTATTAATTGAAAAATCGTCTCAAACTGTGAATTTGTTTGTAAAAATTGTTTCAAAAATGAATAATTGTTTTCAGTTTATAAAGTTTCATAATAAAAAGTCATCGGAGAAACATCCCTATTTGTTTACGCAAACAAAAATTGATCCTATTGATTGAAAAATCGTCCAAATTTGAATTTGTTTATCAAAATTGTTTAAATAATGAATCAAAGTATTATAGCAAAGAGTCATCGGAAAGACATCCCTACTTGATTCCGTAAACAAAAATTGAACCTAATCCGAGACCTATTTATTGAAAAATCGAAAAAATGTGAATTTGGTTATAAAAATTGTTTAAATGATAAATAACTGTTTTCAGTTTGCAAAGTTATATAGCAAAAAATCATCAGAAAGGCATACTTAGTTATTTGAATAAACAAAAATTGAGCCTATTCATTGAAAAGTCGCCAAACTGTGAATTTCTTTATAAAAATTGTTTAAACAATTACCAAAAAGCATCTATTTTTAATTAATGGTAATGTAATATTCATTCCTGTCACATTTTAAACAAAATTTATTAATTTCAATGAGCTAAACATTGCGAATTCCAGAAAATGTTTATATTCATTAATTTGTTTATAACACAATAATTTTATTTTTAAATTATTCTGAGCAACTGAAAATTATTACCACTGTTTTAAGAACTTCTTTGATCAATCTCAATGTCCCAAAAGAAAAGGCACGTGGAAGAAGTCACGAAAGAAAGTTCAACTTTATTGTTAAATAATAAACTTTTAAACAATTTGAAAAAATGTAATCACACAAATATTTGAAAAATCTAAAAAGCTTTTATTAAAAAGAATATTTAAATCAAATGAATAGTGTAGTCTCAAAATTGACTTGTCCACGGGCACTTTTTTCATTCCACTGTGCGACGCTTTCCCGATCATAAATTTCAATCCTGGAATTCATCACATTGATTTTAATGAAATTAGGCGTACTTGTTCGTTCCGTATGGGCAATTTTTTTTAGCCAAAGGATTGTAAAAATTTTTGAAAATTCTGTGAGCTACATTATTTTGAAATTTGAGATCTACTTTTTTTTAAACTGTATTATTTTTTACACTTGTTTCGGATTACAATGAAACTTATAGGCATTTTGTAAAACAATATTTTGTTTTGTGTAAAATATTTAAGAAAAACAATTTCAAACTTTTCACCAAAAAAACTAAAAAAAAAATTTTATTTGATTCTATTTTGGACGGATTATGATATTGCCTTTTTTACGAACATTATTCCTAGTTCGTTTATTTTTCATTAAAAAATATTCATAATTTTGTTTTTAAATGAAAGATAATAGAACATTGTTCTAAAAAAAATTAAAAATAGCCAAATTCCTGAAAAATTAAACTAATATTTTTGAGTGAAAATTTCAAAAAAAATTTGTTCTTATATATTTTATATAAAATAGCATCCTGTTTCACGAAATGCCTATAAGCTTCATTATATTTCGAAACAAATTTTCAAAAATATTACAGTTTAAAAAAAAATTCAACCTCAAACTTTACAATAGTGTAGCTATCAGAATTTTGCAAAATTTTGATAATCCTTTGGACAAAAAATATTTCCTATAAAGTAGTACAACTACACTTAGTTTAATTTAAATCGATGAAATGGCTGCCAAGATGGATATTTCTGGCTTGGAAAGCGTCCCCAGCCTTTCCGCCTTTTCGGCAGGGGCTAGACTTGAAATTTTCATCTTTTATTATCAAATAAATCGAAAAATTTCATTCGTACGAAAAAAATAGATGAAACCTAAAATACGCATTTTAATAAGATCTACAACTTTTGTAAAATTTATTTTAAAAGATTTTTAATCGTTCTCGAGACAAGCTTGAAAAACCATGATAAACTCGTCTTTTTTTTAGTAGAGAATTAAGGTTCTTGGTTAGAAATTTATCTTTTTGGTTTTCGAATTTTCGAACAAAAATGAAATTATTTTGTAGAAAAATTAATCTTTTTTTGGTAGAAATTGCATCTTTTCTGTTAAAAATTTAACTGGTTGAAAAATAATCACGAAATTTATTAGGCAAATTAATTTGATTTAATGATTAGAAAATGTATTCAGCATCTGATCTTAATAATAAACTTAATAATAAACAAAACTCTTAGTGAGAAATTGGAGGAATCCCAGGTTTAGCTTTTTCTCGATTTTCTTTATTTGAACGCAACCTTTTCATGGCGGTAAAATTTGAAATTGAAAACAGTTACAAGTTTATCATGTTGAAACTTTTTGTTAAATGTATTTTTAATTTATTTCAAATTAATTTGGTACAATTAAAAATTGGCTATGATTCTACAATTCGTTTCAAAATGTAACTATTTTGTTAAAAAGTCATCTTTTTTCATCAAAAATTCAACTATTTGGTTGAAAATTGGACTACTTTGTCCAAAATTAATTTTTTGGTTGAAGATTCATGTGTTTGGTGGAAAATTTAACTACTTCGTTCAAAGTTAAACTATTTTTTAAATTAGGTGTTTCAATAATTTTCGTAGAATAATTATGTTTTTGGATTAGAAATTGAACTGTTTGTTAGAAAATTCATCTTTTTGACTTCAAAGTTCAACAATGTTATTAGAAATTCGTCTTTTTGGTAGAATATTAATCTTCTTGGTGGAAATTTCGTTAATCTTTTTTGCTGGAAGACCCAAATACTTGATTGATAGTTTGAACATTTTCTTTTTTCTGGGAAATAATTTTTTTTTAATTGAACACTTTACTACCACCTTTTTATTGAAAAATGATTTTGTTAGTTAAATTTAACTGTTCCATTTTCATATCAAACATGTATTTCTTCTAGATCATAACTCAACAAATTAATTGAAAATTCGTATATTTTGCTGAAAATTCATTTTTGCTGGTAGAATATTAACCCTTTTTTTTAAATTCGCCTTTTTGGATGAAAATTATTCTGTTTTGGTGAAAATTTAAATTATTCTGTTAAACATTTTGTTGTTGTTAAAGATTCATAATTTTAATTGAAATTCATCTCTTTGATTGAAAATTTAACTATTTTTTCTTAGATTTAAGTTTTCTAAACTGAATATTCAACTGTTCATATTTTTATAACTCATTTTTTTGTTTATTCATGTACTTTGTTGAACAAACTTTTTTCGTGTAAATGAATATTTTTCTTTTTTGGTAGAAAATTATTAATTTTAATTGAAGATTCATCTCTGTGATTGAAAATTCTACTATTTTGTTAAAAATTCGTCTTTTTTTTCAAAGTTAGTTTTTTAAACTTATAATTTAAATATTCCAGTTGAATATTTAAATATTTAGTTAAAAATCATCACTTTGGTTATAAATTAATTTTTTAAAGAGAAAATTCAACCATTTCATTATTCGTTAAAAATTTAGCCTTTTTAGTTAATAATTTGTGACTTTTGTTGAAAATTGAACTATTTTTGTATCAAATTAATTTTTTTTACTTGAATATTGAAATGTAAATTCTTTTTAAACTTATTTTTTCTTATTTATTCACGTATTTTGTTGAATTTTTTTGTGATAGAGAATTGGTCTTTTTTGGTGGGATATTAATCTTATTGATTGAAAATTCATTTTTTATGGTAGAAAATTCCTCCGTTTTGGTAAGGATTCACACTCTGTTGTTTATAATTATTTTTTTGTTTAAGATGCATTTGAATTGAAAATTCAGCTCTTCAATTAAAAATTAAACTATTTTGTTTGAATACGTCTGTTTTTCTAAAAATTCAATCTCTTTTGTTCAAAATTAATTTTTTGCTTGTTTGAAGATTCATAACTTTAATAAAAAATTATTTTCTTTTTCGTTGAAAATTATTTGTTTTAACTAAATATTTAATTATTCCTTTTTATGTTGCAAATTGCTATTTTTAGATAAATATTTATATTTTTTGTTGATTTTTTTCTATTGGTAGAAAATGTATCTTTTTTGGTGGAAAATTCAACTATCTAGTTAAAATTCGAACTAATTATTTTTTCTAAAGATTTGTCTCTTTGTTTGAAAATGCTTTTTTTTTGGTGGAAACATAATATTTTATCTAAAATTGTAACTATTTTATTCTCACTCGATTAAAAAAGGCTATTATAAAACGATTTGGCTGAAAATTCATAACTTTTGGCTAAATTTAACTGTTGGAAAAATTTGTATTTCTTGTAATTAAAGCTTTGACGTTTTTTGGTACAAAAATATCTTTATTATTTGAAAATTCAACTACTTGTTTAAACAATTACTTTTCTTGACTGAAAATTAATCTATTCGGTTGAGGATTCAACTATTTTTGGTTGAATCGTAATTTACTTTATTTAAAAACTCGACAAGTTGGTTGAAAGTGCATCTTTATATGTTTAAAATTAAACAATTTTAATAAAATCATCTTCTTTGATGGAAAGTTCAACTGCTTTGTTAAAAATTCGACGTTTTGAATTGAAGATTCATATTTTATAGTAGAAATAGTATCCTAGTTGGCTAAAAAAAAATTGTTGAAAAATTTAACCGTCTTCGAAACAAATCGTATTTTCGGCTTGACAATCTGTCTATTAGTTTAAACGTTTAACTATTTGATTTGAAAACTCGTTTCTTTTTCTAAAAATTTGAACTAGTTGTTAATGCAACTGTTTGGTTATTAAAAATCATTTCATGTTTGAACATTTAACTTTTAAGGTGGCAAATTCATCTCTTTTCGTAGAAAATCTTTTGCAGTCCAGTTTTCTTATTTCGTTCCACTTAATTTTATAAATTTCGTTAAAAAAAAAGTACTTTGCTTAATTTTAGTTCGAATTTCGCGGGCACTTATGTAAGTTCGTCTTTGGGATTAAAAATGGCGGCTCGTATCCGGAACAGCTGATCACACATCATACTTTCAAATTGAGATAAAAAATGTTTAAATTAAAATACAATCTAAATAAAATGATCTACCTGAGGACAATCTTTGATGTAATGCCCCTTTTTAAAACAAAGGTGACACAAATAAGTGGAAGGTGGCCTTTTCGTTGGTTTTCTTTCCAGAATTCCCAGTTCCGTGAAATGTTCAGCCAAATCTCCAATACTGTCTGCCAGGCTTCCGCCAATCCCAGATGAATTCACAATACTTTGATGAAGATAGGTCTGAGGTGACGCGGTTGGAAAACTCCCCCATGTTGTCGGTAGCAGCTTATTCTTTAAAAATAAAGATTTTTTTCAAAAATAATTTGTTTAAATATCCGGGTCAGATTTCGGGACGGCTTTTTTTATTAGGGTATATTAAGGGTTGTAAAGTTTCATAAAATGTTGGGTAAATAAAAAATTGCAAGTTTCAAATATAAAGGCGAGAAGATTTTAAATATTAAACAAATTCTGTTAAGTATTAAATTTGTATATTTAATTCAGTATATTCTAATATTAGTATGATATAAGATCTCTTGGGTCGAAAAGTTTATTATCATATTTTTTTGTGAGCATTCCTCTTTCTGGACTTACAATTAAATTAAAAACGTCACTATTTTGTTGATAATTTAACAATTTTTGAATATTCATCATCTTTGTTGAAAACATAACTGTTTCACTGAAAAATCTTTCTTTTTTGTGTTGAAAATTCAACTACAGTCAAATATGGATTTAGTGATTCTGGATTTAGTATTTCGGAGAATTGACGCAGTGCCGCAAGGACGGGTGACAGTAGCTTTGGGGGAGATGTGCGGTGTTCAATGAAGCGTGACAAAATAGAGAAACCGAGACTAAATCCAGACTTGACTGTATTTTTTGTATGAAATTAACTTTTTTGTTCAAAATTCAACTACTTTGTGGAAAATTCGTCTTTTTTATTTGAAATTAAACTATTTGACAGAAATTTTTTAATTTCTTCAACAACAAATCTTTTTTGTTTCAAAATTCACCTCTTTTGGTAGCAACTTTATCTTTTTTGGTTAAAAATATAACTGTATGGTTGAAAATTAATCTGTTTTTGTTGATGATTGAACTGTTTGATCGAAAAATTGTCTTTATAGATGAATTCTTGATTTAAAATGAAATTTTTTTTGCGGTTGAAATATGAACTATCACATTTTTTGCTTAGATTTGATATTTTTGGTTTGAAAAATCAACTACTAGGTTTAAATTTTGTTAGCTTTGTTAAAAATTTATTTTTCTTGTGAAAGGTTCATCATTTAAGTTAAAAATTCATCTCTTTGGTAGAAATTTTTGTTTTTGTTTGGTTAGAAATGAATTTTTTTAACTGAAAATTTAACTATACCAGTTCAAGAATGATCATTTTAGTTAAAAATTCATCTCTTTGGTAGGAAATGTAATGTATTTGGTTTAAGAACTCGTTTTTTAGTTGAAAATAACTTTTTTTTACTAAAAAATTATTTATTTCAGTTGAAGAATCTTAATATAAATTAAAAATTTATCTCTTTTATTGAAAATATAGCTATTTTCATGATTTTTTGTTATAATTAATTTTGTAGGTTAAAGATTCATCACTGATGTATTTTGATGAATTGATAAATATTCAACTAAAATGATGAATCTGCAACAACAAAAAAACATTTTAAACCAAGTATACTTTCTTAAAAATGCATTTTTAAAAAAAATTCGTCGAATCAAAATGACAAATCTTTAACTGAAATAGTTACATTTTGTATTCAAAGAATTAATTTTCGACTAACAAATTTTTTTCCACAAAATTATTATATTGTATTTCATGTTCAAGATTCATCAATTAAATTTGCAACTACAGTGATGAATTTTCAAGCAGAGCAATGCATTTTTAACAAAAAATAGTTTTTTTTTTTAAATTTGTTGTTGTTAAGAATTATTATTTTAGTTGAAAACGGATGTATTTGATTGATAACTTGTTTTATTTTTATGAATTTCTGTAACTAAAAATTTTTTTTATTCCAGTTGAAGATTCATAATTTTGGATTGCAGCTGAAATTTTGAATGTTCAATGTGTTGGGGGGGGGGGGGG
>NC_046657.1:21189906-21195776 GCF_010883055.1 Belonocnema kinseyi | reverse complement strand
TGAAACCTAGTTTTTAAAAGTTTAATTTTTTTATTTAAAATTTGAAATATTCCAGTTGAAGATTCAGAATTTTAGTTAAAACACTTATCAATTTGTCAGTTAAGTAATATCAAATCTTAAAAAAAAGAATTTTTAAGAAAGTTTACTTTCTTAAAAATTCAATTTTTTGGTTAGATATCATCATTTATGAATTTTGATGCATGTAGCAATTGACGAATTTGTGACTGATAAATTATGAATCATCAATTGGATTAAATAAATTTCTAGTCAAAAAATTTATTTAAAAAAATAGTATATTTGGATCAAAATTCATCTCTCTGGCTAAAAATTCATTTTTTTGGTGTTAAAAATTAATTTTTCTTTAAGAAAAATGAACTACTTGAGATGACGAATTAGCATTTTAGTTCAAAAATCATCAATTCCTGAGCTCATTAAAGTTCAACTTGTTAAAAATTTATTTTATTCATTTATAAATGTTAAAAATTCATCTTTTTCATAAAAATTGATTATTTTAGTTGAAAAATACTCTGATGAATTATAATAAATTTGGATGAATTGATGAATTTTTAACTAAAATTATGAATCTTATAAAAATTGAATTAAAAAGAAATTTTATACAGTTACAAATTAATTTGTATAGTTGAAAAATAATCACGGATGAATTTGTATAAGGTGGTTACTTTTCAATGAAAATTATGAATCTTTAAATCGAATAGTCAAATTTTCAGTTAAAAAAATATCAACTAAAGAAGTGAATTCTTAAGTTAAAAGATGAATCTTTAAGAAAAAACATTTTTAACAAACTTTACTTTGATTTTCACTTATAAAAATTAATTTTTGACTAAAGAAACGAACTAATTTTTCACCGGACAGATATATTTTTTCCTGAAACTATGAATCAACTAAAAAAAAGGAATTTTTCAATTAAATACACTTTGTTAAACATTCATTTTTTTAAAAGATTCATCACTGGTGAATTTGGATGAATTGGTGAATTTTCAACAAAAGTGATGAATCTTTTAATAGAATAGTTACATTTTCAGTTAAAACAAAATTATAAAATAAAAAAATTCAACTTTAGAGGTGAATTGTCGCCTGTCAGTTAAAATTTTCAGTTAAAAAGATTAATCTTAAAAAAAATCCACCAAATAGAAATGAATTTTTTACTAAAATGATGAATCTTCAACTGCTGGAATGGTAAAATTTTCAATTAACAAAATTTATTTTCAAGTAAAATGATTAATCTGTAATCCGAAATATGAACTTTTATGTTGAATATTCATAATTTTACTTGAAAATGTATCAGATGAATCATACTGAAAGTTTAACAAACAAAAATGAGTTTTTAACAAATTGATTAATTTTTAACTAAAATGATGAATCGTCAACTAAAATATATAAAAATTTCAGTTAAAAAGATTAATTTTTAAACAAAACAAAAAAAAACAGCTTTCAACCAAACATATGAATTTTCTGCTAAAATTATTTTTTGGTTGAAGTTTCATCGCTGATAAATTTTTAGGAATTGATGAAGTTTCAACTAAATCGAGAAATCTTCAAATTATTTTTTTTTGGTTAGAGATCATCATTGATTTTTTTTAATGAATCTTCAACGAAAATTAATTTTTTAAACTAAGAAAAAATAATGAATCTTTAAACGAAAAATGAATATTTAACTAAGTGTACATTGTTAAGAATTCTTTTTTTTTTAAATTAATAATTTTAGTAGAAAATTCATCTGTTTGGTTGAAACAATTGTTTTTTTGTTTGTTTTTGTATTATTTAAAAATTAATTTTTTCAACTAAAAATTTAAATATTCCAGATAAAGATTCATCATTTTAGTTGAAAACTCATCAATTGACCAAAATTCATCAGCGATGAATTTTTAAGCAAAAAATTGAATTTTTGTAAAAAACTGGACTTCGTTACAAATTAATTTTTTTCTCGAAGATTCATAACTTTAGTAGAAAATTCACTGTTTGGTTGGAAATTTTGTGTTGTTTTGTCTGAAAATTAATGTTTTTAATTGAAATATTTACATATTCCAGTTGAATATTCATAATTTTAGTTGAAACTTAATCAAAACATTATTGATGATCATCTTTTACAAAAAAAAACAATTTTTAATATTAAAAAAATGTACTTTGTTAAAAACTCATTTTCACATTGAAGATTCATCATTTGAATAAAAAAATTATCTTTAGCTGAAAATTAATTTTTTTGATTGAAAATTTAACTATTTCAGTTAAATATTCATAATTTTAGTTGGAAATTTTTTGATTCATCAAAATTCATCAGTGATGAATCTTTATCTAAAAAATTAATTTGTATACAAGTATACTTCGTTAAATATTTTTCTTATTGAAAATTCATAATTCTAGAAGAAAATTTATCTGTTTGGTTGAAAAATAGTTTTATTTTAAATTAAGAATCTTCAACTGGAATAGTTAAATTTTCAGTTAAATACAGATTAACCTTCTACCAAGAAAACAACCAATTTCCAACCAAATAGAAATGAATTTTATACTAAAATGATGAATCTTCGATATAAAAATTAATTTTTTCGGTAGAAGATTCATCACTAATGAATTGAATAATTTTCAACTAGAAGAATGAATCTTTAGTTAGAATAGTTAAATTTTCAACATAAAAAAAAGTTTAACATTCAATTTTTAACAATTCATTATTGATGAATTTTGATGACTTCATGAATTTTCAACTTGAATGGTTAAATTTTAAGTTAAATAATAACTTTTAAAAACGTAAAAGAAGATTAATTATTATAGTCGAAAATTAATTTTGAAAATGAAGAATTTAACTATTACATTTGAAAATTCATCATTTATTATTGAAGAATCTTCAAACAAAAACAACAACATTTTTAAACAAGTATGGCTTGTTAAGAATTTACTTTTGTTGTTTTTGATGATTCATTATTTTCTTTAAGAATTCAATTTTCGATGAAATTTTTGTTTATTTTTTTTTTTATTGAAAATTGAACTATTTCTGTTAAAGATAAATAATTTTAGTTAAAAATCCGTCAATTCATTAAAATGCATCAAAATTCGTAACAGATTGATTTTTAACCAAAAAACAAATTTTTAACCAAGTGCACTTTGTTAAAAATTCTTTTTTTGAAAATTCATAATTTTAGTAAAAAAAAGTCATCTGTTTTGTTGAAATTTTTTTTTTATTCGAAAATTACGTTTTTTGACTGAAAAAGATGAATTTTTAATATTAACAAAATGTACTTAGTTAAAAACTCATTTTTATATTGAAGATTCATCATTTTAATTAAAAGTTTCACATTTTGCTGAAAATGAAATTTTTAACTGAAAATTGAACTATTTCAGTTAAAGATTCATAATTTTATTTGGAGATTTTTCAATTGATCAAAATTCATCAGTGATGAATCTTTAACCAAAACATGAAAGTTTAGACAAGTTTACTTGGTTAAATATTATTCTTTGTTGTTGAAAATTCATAATTTTAGAAGAAAATTAATGTGTTTAATTGAAAAATTGTCTTTTTGTTGTTGCTTTATCCGGAAATAAATTTTTTACCTGAAATTTTTACATATTCTAGTTGAATATTCATAATTTTAGTTAAAAACTCAGTAATTCATTGAATATGATAAATAATAATTAAATTTTCTGTTAAAATTAATTTTCAACAAAAAAATTTCAACCAAAGATGTGAATTCTCAAATAAAATTATGAATTTTTAACAAAGTATACTTGGTTAAAAATTCATTTTGTCTTGGTAGTTAATCATCATCATTGATAAATTTTAATGAATTATTGATGAATTTTCTACTAAAATCATGAATCTTCAACTGAAATGGATAAAACTTCAGCTGAAAAAAAAAATACAAACAATTTCAACCAGAGATAAATTCTCAAGTAGAACTATAAATCTTTTTAAAAAATTAACAAAATATATTTAGTTAAACTTCTTTTTAAACATTCATCATTGGTCAACGACGAATCTTGAACTAGAGTAGTTAAATTTTCAGTTAAAGAAAACTAATTTTCATCAAGAAAAACATTAGTTTTTAACAAATTGATGAATCTTCAAATAAAAAGTTAAATTTTCAGTTGAAAATTAATAATTTTCCACAAAAAAGAACAACAAATTGTCCACCAGAGATAAATTCTCAACTGAAATGATGAATCTTCAACAAAAAATTGAATTTCCAACAAAGTAGAGTTTGTTAAAAATTTTATTTGTTTCATCCCTAGGTATATATTTAATTCAAATTCTCCACACCCACCTGGTCAGGTTGAGTCGGATTTTGATCAGCAATCGTCAAATAGACCCAGTTTAGTCGATGCGGATGGGCATAATGTGTCTGTTGATGAATTTGCTGGCCCTGCGGTCCAATTCGATTCAGTCCCGTAATACCGCCGATTCCAATCGGGTTCGATTCCTGCTGCAGTTGTTGGTGCTGAAGGGGTGGCCGGGGATGGCAGGCGGCCATCTTTTAGTTCAAGGTCACGCCGGGAATCACCGGCACTGACTCATTCTCATTCTGCCGGATCTCTTTTTTATTTTCTGTTTTTTAAATTTTACTTATAAAATTAATTTGTCTTCAACCTCGAGGCTCCCATCGAAGCACGCACACGTGGCGACCATCTCTTCAAAGCCGAGCGTCTCTCCTACGCTATCCGATTCATTCTTTCCGCAGCCTCGCCTATCACTTTTCCTTCCAAGAATCTTCTCTCTCACTCACACAATCTTAATCCCGATTAGATCAATTTAATAATACAATTATTTAATAATTTAACTGCACAATTGTTTTTTTAAACAATGCTTTGTTTATTTGTAAAAATACGATTTCACTTTTATAAAATTGCTAATTAAATAAACTATTTGTTCCATCTTGGGCCCCTTTTGGGGAAATATTTAAGGATCGTGATACTAGGAGTTCCTGATTGGATCACTTTGACGCGACACGTTTTTGGGGCAATTTTTGAAATTATTTTTTTTCAGGGGAATTTTAGGTGCGATTTTTGAACGGACAGGGAATCTTGTCGGTCGCAGCCCGTCTGTGGCCCGGCAGACTCTGTGTTCTTGGGCACATGAGCCCGCAATGGCAAAGACCCCCGCCATGTGGTACGTCTATTTCAGACTTCATGTGCCTGCTTCTCCGTCAGGCGTGTCTCAGATCACAAGTATAGTTGTATACATACGTCTACATTGGTCCCTCATTTCATCTTCAAAACATCCTGCACTGGGGTCGTGAGAAATTTTCACCCCCACCCACCGAAACCAACCCTCTCCCCCTAAACCCCCCTGATGTTTCTGAGAAATGTGGAATTTTTAGAATTTAAATCCTAAGATCCACAGGGTTTAGGGGTATCGCAGGGGGTACGAGGAAGTTGAAAAAAGTTCATTTTGTTCAACTTTAATCAAAGTTAGGACAACTAGATCTTATTCAATTACTTTAAACTTAAGTAATTGCTGAACTTAATTGGACATTATAGAATTCCTTGAATTTCATTGAATCCACTTGCATTGATTAAATTTGATTAAACATGATTGAATCTTAATCAATTCCATGGAATTACTATAAATTTAATGGATTGTTGAACTTTATTGAATTCCATTAAACTTCCATTAAACCGGAACCGACCCACCTCCTATAATCCCAGATTTCTCAGAAATGTGGAATTTTTAATATTTATATCCTAAGATCTACAGAATTTATGGGTATAAGGAAATGGAAGGAAATTGAACTTAATTGACTTCCACTGCAGTGATTAAGCCGACATCAATATTTATTAATTAGAACGAATTTTATTTAATTAATTTAAACTTATGTAGTTACTGAACTGTATTGAACATTATTGGACTTTATTGAATTTGA
>NC_046657.1:21187313-21189806 GCF_010883055.1 Belonocnema kinseyi | reverse complement strand
TAATTTTCGGATTTTCAAACACAAAAGATTCCATGTAAATCAAAAATACTTTTTTACACTCTCATATGACTCACTGAGTCACGCTAAAACCACCTTAATGTTAAATCAATTTTCTAAACCGGTTTCATAGGTTAGGATGTCACGTGAAACCCCTGAAATTTATTTTATCTCTGCAAAAAAAAAAAATATGTAAAATAAATTACGCTTAAGGTAAATTTGTTATGCAATTTAACTTTAATTTCTTACAATGCAATTTCTTACAGAAACTTAAGGATCATAACCTATATTTTAGTACTTACATTGAATCAATGTTTGTAGTTAATATATTTATTATTATAAATTCAGTTCTTAAATTGAAATTCCAACATCTTTTTACAGGTGGAAATAAGTGCTGACAAAGATTCTTATCTCTGCCAGTTGGTAGAATATGTTCACTGTGGTAAAAAGGCTCTAGTAATATGCGATCGAGGACCTCAGTCAAAAACCGATCGGATTCCGACCGGGTTACCCTATTTGTATCCGGGATCCGATCGGGTAACCCGGCCGGGAGCCGACTGGGTACACCCGGCCCGGATCCGACCAGCGCAGCGTGACGAAGCCAACCAGAATTCGACCGGGCAGCCTGACCAGATACTGGATACAAGCAGGGCAACCCTGCCGGAATCCGGCCCGAACCCGGGCATAATTTCTACACGGGTTCAATAACTTTTATTTTAATTCAAGCAATGCAAGGAAATTCCATATAGATCAACTGAAATATTAATTTTCAATTGGAATTCAACAAATTATAATAGAATTTAATAAAATTGACATAAATTCAATGAAGTCAAATAGAATTTGGTGAATTCAATGGAATTAAATCAAGGTTTTTTGGATTCATTGGACTTTAAAAAAGTTTAATAAGTTTAAATGGAATGCTATTTAAAGATATATAATTCATCATTTCTTGGCTTCCTAATGAAATTCAATGGAATGAAATAGAATCAAAGAAGATTTAATGGAATTCAATCAAATTGAATAAAGTTCACTAATTTTCAATGAAGTTCAGCAACTACTTAAGTTTAGAGTACTTCAATCAAACTCATTAAGATTCATTAAAATTAAATAAGATTCAATCAATATAATAGAATTTAATGAAGTTGAACTCAATTAATTAATTTTCCATTAAAATCAAATGGAAATCGAAGTAATTCAAAGGAATTGAAGAAAATTTACTAGAATTCAACGGACTCAAACGAAATTTAATGGAATTCAATCAAATCCACTAATGTTCAGTAAAGTTTATCAAGTGCTTAACTTTACATTAATTAAATAAAACTTCTAACGATTCGTTAACATTGAATAAAATTCAATCAATGCAGTGGGTTTCAACAAAGTTGAACTGAATTAATTAATTTTCAATTTAAGTCCAACATAATTCGAAGTAATTTATAGGAATTGAAGAAAATTCACTAAAATTCAACGGACTTGAATAGAACTGGACGAATTCTAAGAGAAGTTAAATAGAATTTGGTGAATTTAATGGAATTAAACCAAGTTTTCTTGGGATTCAGCGAACTTTAATTAAGTTAAATAATTCTGAATGGAAGGTTATTCAAAGGTATTTAATGCATCATATAATGGCTTCTTAATGAAATTCAAAGGAATTAAATTGAATCGAACAAAATTTAATGGAATTCAATAAATTTCAATAAAGGCTACTAATGTTCAATGAAGTTCAGCAACTACTTAAGTTCAGATTAATTTAAGAAACGCATTTAAATTTTTTTAAACTCATTCAGATTTATAAATATTGAATAAAATTTTTTAATATTGAATAAAATTCAAGCAATGCAACGAAATTCAATAAAGTTGAACTGAATTAATTAATTTTCTATTGGAATCCAACGGAGATCGAAGTAATTCAAAAAGATTTAAGAAAATTTACTATAATTGGGTGAATTCAATGGAATTAAATCAAGTTTTTTGGGATTTAGTTGACTTCAATCAAATTTAATAAGTTTGAAAGGAACATTACTTAAAGGTTAATAATGCATAGTCTTAAAGACTCGTTAATATTTTAAAAAAATGCAATCAATCCAATGGGATTCAACAAAGTTGAACTAAATAAATAAATAAATAAATTTTCAGTTGGAATCCAACAAAATTCGATGTAATTCAAAGCGATTGAAGAAAATTTACTAGAATACACTGAATATAATTTAATGAATTCAGTGGAATTAAAATAAGTTTTTTCGGGATTCAGTGGACTTAATGAAATTTAATGCGTTTGAATGGAACCTTATTCAAAGGTATAATGATGCATCATTCAATAGCTTCTTAATGATATGCAATATAATCAAATGGAATCAACGAAAATTTAATGGAATTCAATAAAATGCAATAAAGTTCACTAGAATTCAACATACTTGAATAGAACTCAACGAATTAGTGCAATGAAATAGGATCAAAAAAGATTTAATGGAATTAAATCAAATTCAATAAAGTCCAATA
>NC_046657.1:21186168-21187213 GCF_010883055.1 Belonocnema kinseyi | reverse complement strand
ATCTGAAACTTCGCAGATGTATTCAAAAATAGTTAAAGAAGTTATAATAAAAATTTCAGCTTTTTAGCATGGATTTCGTTTCACGCTAAAACCACCTTAACGTTGAAGAATATTAATAATGCTTACTTATTAACAAAACAATTCACTTACCTTTATAAATAATCCGCTTGCTCCAGAAAATTGAATAGAATTTTGTGAAATTTAACAAATTTCTTAACGGATAACCTAGCTTCAACTGAAGTTTTCTGCGTTTTAAGCATTAAAGACTCCTGAAGTCGCCGAATCGTTATTACTTGCAAGCATGATAACGTAATTCAAAACCTCGTTCGGAAAAAGTTATTTATCTTCTTATTACGTTTTTTGGTTATTCAAGATAATACATAGATACATTAAAAATAAGCAAAAATCGTATCACAAAAAAAATAAGTATAATTTCACTGGGAAACTATATGTTTGAAAATAAAAAAGAAGCTGGTCAATGATTTCGCAGTCACGGCAAGTCTGGGAACCGCAGAACTAAAAGTGGGAAACCATACACTTAAAATTAGTTTAATTTTTCTTTCATAACTGATAAAAATAAACACCTAAAGTACAAAAAAATGGTCTTTTACCTGTCACATATTCACAAACGACCCACTTACGGCAGTCGTTTGTGGATATTTCTTTAGATGTTTTTAAGGTTATGATACTTCTATTATCCATCTTTTTGGCCCGACTGGGTCCTGTGGGAACTCGGTCAGATCCCGGCCGGGCAATTAACAAATAGTATCACGGTTTGATCCGGTCAGATTCTGGCCAGAAACCTTCTTCTGGTCGGGTCGAACCGGGCTATTTCTACACGGGAATCTCAATGAATTTCATGGAATTACTCTAAATTTAATGAATTGTTGAAGGTTACTGTATTTTATTGCATTTTATTGAATTCTATTAAACTTCCATTAAACCGTAATCGACTCCACCCCCTCAACTCCCAGATTTCTCCGAAAGGAAAAATTTTTAGAATTTATATACCATAAGAACCATAGGTTTAGGGTTACCGGGGGGG
>NC_046657.1:21159792-21186158 GCF_010883055.1 Belonocnema kinseyi | reverse complement strand
GATATTGAAGAAAATACAACTTCATTCAATTCCACTTCATTGATTGAATTTTAATCAAAATTAATAAATCTGAATGAATTTGATTTAATTACTGTAAACATAAGTAGTTGCTAAACTTTATTGAACATTAATGTACTTCGTTGTATTTCCTTCAATTTTCTTTGATCGAATATCATTTAACATTATTGAATCTTAATGAATTCCATGGAATTACTTTAAATTTAATAGATTTTTGAACTTTATTGAAATCTATTGGATTTTGTAAAATACCGTTATATTTCGTTGGATTATGTTTAATTCTGAGGAATTTCATTAAAAAGATACGAAATTTTACATTACATTATTTTAAATTTCATATAATTCTATGGAATGTCACGTAATTCCATCGGCTTCTGTGGCATTCTATTAATATTTATTGAATCCTATTGAAATTCACTGAATCCCTTTAAACTTGATTTAATTCCACTTGATTCACAGCATTTTATTTATTTTAACTAAATCCCGTGGAATTCCATTAACTTCTCTTAGATTACACTGAGCTTTCTTAAAATCAATTCCGTTGAATTCCAATTGAAAAAGAATTACTTCAGTTCAACCTCATTTAATTACATTCCAGTACTTGAGTTTTCCTTAATATTAATCAATCATAATGAGGTTTATTGGATTACTCTAAACTTAAGTTGTTGCTGAACTTCAATGGACATTAGTGGACTTTATTGAATTTTGTTGAATTCCAGTTTTTTTTTCGTTTGATTCCATTTAATTCTATTGAATTTTATTAAAAAGCCATTAAATATTAATATTTAATGTCATTGAATTCAGCAAATTCTATTTAAATTAATTGAATCTTCTATTATTTCACTAAATTCTATTGACTTTGGTGAATTTTGGTAGAATCACATTAAATTCTCTTAGATCACGCTGAATTCTATTAGAATTCTGTCACATTTTTTTCTATTCCTCTGTATACCTTAGAATTCCTTTGATTTCCTTTGAATTACAATTGAATAAGTTTCATGTTGAATGTTCATTTGAATAGAAAAAAAACCAATTTGAATGTTGAGTTATATTCCCATGCAAAACATTCTATTGAAGCCCATTGAATCTCATTAAACTTTATTTAATTCCAACAAATTCAGCCAATTTAATTGTTTTTAGTTATATTCGGTTGAATTCCAATAAATTTTATTAGACGACACTAAGTTCAACTAAAATTAGTTGAATTCTGGCAATTTTGCTTAAATTCTTTCCAATTCCTTTGATTTCCGTTGGATTCCATTTTTAAATTAATTAATTCAGTCGACCTTTATTAAATTCCATTGTACTGATTGAAATTTATAAAATATTATTGAATGTTAATAGTTTCCATTGAACTCTTCTAAATTGTATTGATTTTTAAACTTTAATTGATTTGATTGAATTTCGTTATATTTCGTTCGATTCCATTTAATTCGATTGAATTCTATTAAGAGTACTTGAATTGTTGAATTTGATAGAATTCTATGGAATGTGACGTAACACCATCGTATTCAGTGGCATTCCATTCAAATTGATTGAATTCTATTGAAATCTACTGAATCCAATTAAACTTAATTTAATTCTATTAGATTCATCAAATTTGATTTATTTAAGTGAAATTTCGTAGAATTCTATTAAATTTTCTTACTTTAAGATTTGAATGAGTATTATTAGAATTCGTTGAATTCTGAATGAATTTGACTGAATTCCATTCGTAGGATTCGATTCTATTCAGTTTAAATTGATGAAATTCCATTCTACTGAATTTCATTAAAAAGCCATTAATAGGATCCTTCTTCGATAAGATGGCCACCTGTCTATCTTGTATCTTGGCCGCTTTTTTGCAAGATTTTCACATATTCCAACCTGCCGAAGTTGGCCACTTTAATTCACGCAGAGCAGTAAATTACAATTTCCAGACAAGTATCGTTTGAAGATTAGAGATCACATGACATCAACCTCTCCAGTAGTCTTCTTTATCTTATTCCATATAATCGCTTCGATACAAACCCTTCTTCTTAGGACGATAAGAACATTCTTGATAACGAAACATTAACGACAGCAAAATGGGTACAAAACGAAAGAAGATTATTGAGTTGACTATTGAAATGAAGAAAAAAGTTTTGGATTTAACTGACAAAGGTGATAGTCAGCGGAAAATCGATGAAGCTTCTTCTGTAGCGAAGTCAACTGTTGGGAACATCGGTAAGAACAGGATCGAGCTTGGTATAGAAAAATTTCAAACTAGCAACGGTTGTTTGGAATCTTTCCAAAGAAGACACAACATTAATTTTCTGATTCTCTGTGGCGAATAAGCAGCAGCGGATTTAGAATTAGCAGCGGACTGGAAGTCAAAATTGTCGAATTTATTGAAGGAATACGCTCCTGAAGATCAATTCAACGCTGATGAATTCGCATTACTTTATCGAAAGATGACAAGAAAAAGCTTGGTGATCAAAGGAGAAAAATATCGCTCTGTGGAAAGTTTGCAAAAGACAGGTTAACTGCACTTGCCTGCTGCAGTTCTACTGGAGAATAATTGAAGCCATTGGTCATCGGAAATGCTGATTGTCCTCGTGTATTCAAGGCCAATGGAGTCGATACAAAAATCTTCCCGTTACTTGGCGTTCCAATAAGAAGGCATGGAGGACTGGAAATTTGTTTGAAGAGTGGCTCACCGATTTGAATCAACAAATGAAAAAGTTGAACCGGAAAATTCTGTTACTTTTTGATAATGTCACTAGTCACAATTGTACAAAAATATTGAGCCATGTGACACTGAAATTCCTTCCATCTAATCTAACATCGGAAGTTCAACCGCTGAATCAAGGAATAATACGCGCTGTTAAAGCTCGTTATCGTAAAAAAATGCTACAACATCTTATGACCGTTGCTGAAGACTGCGATACACGATCTTAGTTTCTCAAATAAATTTCAGTCTTGCATGCAGTTCGTTGGGTAAATAGTGCCTAGCAGAAAGTTTCACCAGAAACAATTAGCAAATGATTTCAATGCTCAGGTTTCAAAGAAAGAATAGAGGGAATCGATGAAGACGAAGATGTAGGCTCAGCTGAGGTGATAAATTCTATTTCACCTGAAATTCAAAATGACATACTCGCAGTTGATGAGATTATTAACCCCGATGCTGAGTTGATTCTTCATGAAGAAATACCTACTCCACCTGACGATATTTTACAATCAATTTTGCAGCTAAAAGAACACTCTGATCCTCTACAATATTTAGGGCAACTGCTGAGGTACTCTTCCAGTCACCAGCCTCAGTTGTTTAAGGTGCAAAGTGGCATCGAGAAACAATTCTTCTCTGCAGTAACCAAGCAAATGAAAATTAGTGACTTTTTTGTCAACTCTAAAGAATGAAGAAGTTGGAGATGTTACACTGAATTTACTATCCACTTTGTCCCATTTGATACATATCGCCCCTTTTTAGGACCACCAATTATTTTTCACGAAGAATTTTTTTTCTATTCAACACAGTTCTTTTGAGTTATATTTTGCTACTTATTTCATTCATAGACCGGTTTTACTGTATATACCATTAAATATCATCCCGTTCAAACTTATTAAATTACATTGAAGTCCACTAAATCCCAAAAAACTTGATTTAATTTTGCGGAGTTCAACCAAATTTCATTTAACTTGATAAATATCATCAAATTTCTTGGAATTTTATTGAATTTAATTGATTTTTGTGAGACTCCGAATGATTTTCATGAAAAAATTCTAAATTTAATAGATTTAAAAATTTTATTATACGTTATTGCGTTTTATTGAATTCGATTAAACTTCACTGTATTCCATTTAATTCTATTGAATTTAATTAAAAACCAATTAAATGTTGTATTATATACCTTAGCTTGATTAACATACTATTCAAATTTAATAAATTTCATTGTGAAAAGAACTTGATATAATTTGACGAAATCGAACCAAATTCTGATTAACTTAAAGGAATTCTATCGAATTTCCTGAAATTTTAGTGAATTTAATTGATTTCCATGATATTTTATTGAATTCGTTTAAAATGCGCTAAATTCTGGTAATTCTTTTAAATTTTCAATTTCTTTGATTTTCGTCGAATGTCTTCGAGAACTCGAAACTTTTGAAATTAACAAGAATTTTTTCAAACTCGATACTCGGAGGTATTTCGGATTGCTAACAGCGATTCTGAAATGAAAATTGAAAAATCAAGATTTTTTATCCTAAATGACAACCAAATTTAGGCGAGATTAAAAATATAAACCAGTTTCCTCGAGGTGCAGTCCTATTGTTTTTACATTCTCTTTCATGAAAGTGTAATATAATCGTCTAAAATTTGGATTTCTTGTTTTTAACAGATCTGTACGTTTTAGCACTGACAGAGTTCAAACTTTTGAAGGATTTTTCAATCGAATCAGCCTTTGAGATACTTTTTAAGGGTCCCAAAATGAAAGTTAAGTGTGTTAACCAGATATTTCCAGCCAAAATAAAAAAATTTGGAGCATTTTCAATATTTGAAAAAAAAGTTTAATATTAGAAATTTTTTTTAAATTTCCTTATAGAATGGTAGAAAACTTGCGAATTATTTAAAGAAATTTTTAAATTCTAAGAAAATTATAAACGTTATATACTTTTGAATATTTTTAAAATTTTCAAAAAATAGAAAAAAAAATTTTTGCTGATGGATTAGGAAATTTCATCCAAAGTTTTTCACTAGACATCAAATATATTTGAAAGCTATCTCAGTTAATTTTTCGATTGGACCAAAATTAAAAAAGGGCTTTTTCAAAATTTGCAATAACATTTTTTTAAGAGTTTTAGAAATTTTTATCAAAGTTTTCTTCATATTGCAAATACATTCTCATTAATGTATATCGCACACATTATATGAACAAATCGTCGAGAAATTTATCGTGTTGAAATTTGAAGAAGCACTTTGTTTTTTGAGAATTTTAGATATATTTATGATGCGGAGACGGAAGAAATTTTTTTTATGAAACTTTAGGGGAATGTTTTGACTCCCAAAAGAAAGTTTTCATTGCTATTAGAACTTCGTGTAAACAACTTTGTTTTCGATAAGCTCTAACACGTCTATGTTGCCCGCTCCGTATGCCTCCGCCCTTCGCCACATGTATTTCAACGTACACATTATCGTGTCTCCCACTTTAGGCGACACCGAGTCTCCGCGCTAGTGCGCGCATGTGCCACTTCCAACGTAGTGGAGTAGTTTAACGCAGTTTTTGGTCGGCCCTTACTCGAGGATGCTTGATGAACTGCACTGTAACTGCCGTTTCTTTATTCTATAATACACCAATTAAGTTTTTCACTGTTAAATTGAAACTATTATTTCGAGGCGTCCTAATGATAGGATGCCAACGCAAGCATAAGAATCTTATAACCTAAACGCGAGAAGTGGCAGCTTCATGCTTTGCTTGCCCGAGATAGAACTTTCATGATTTGATGGAGCGAGCGAGCACCTTTTAGTTTTGGCCAACTTCTAGCTTCATCTTGCTTCATTCCACTGGCAAGACTTTCTAGTGCTCACTTCTCGGTTAGCTTTTTATTGCTTATATTTTTAGTTAAGTACCGTCTAGCCGTGTAGCGTGCATCGGCATCCTACCGTTAGAACGCCTCGATTTATTTAAGTATAGTAAAAATCTTCTGTTGTATGGTTTTTGGGAATGGCAGTGGTGCGGAACAAACCCGATATAGTACGGCTCCAGATGTAATCGCTTTTGTTTGTTCACGTCTGACTGACTTTCGCACACCACGCGCAGCTCTTGCTATACCTAGGGACCCTGGAGTAAGGGATGCGCCAAAGGCGATGTAGTGGGGGGAGTGGGAACAGAAGTTGGAGCCAGCGGTAGAAGGCGCGAGGTATTCAAACGGTAACAAACACGGCAAACACTAAGCATATCGAAGGTACCGAAGCGTGAAGCTATAGCGAATTTCATAAATTCTCGGAACGACTATAGTGGGGCGCCCGATTTAAGAGTTTCACTGTAAGTTAATCATTAATACTAAGTTGAAGTTCCTATTTCTCATTTCTGTTGGCAGAATCAGCTTCTAAACGACATGAAGATAGCGCTGTTCATTCTCTTCCTATTCAACTTCATATTCATCATTACGGTGCAATAGGTTCAGTTGTATCTCACAGTTTACAAAATTCTGCAATGTAGGAACAAAGGAGGATCGTTAGTACGTTATCAGCGTTATCATTCGCTAGCCGTTCGTAGCTGAAATGCAATAATAATAGAACTTAGGAGTATAAATTGACAGTGCTGGCGATAGGATAGGCCATTTTTTGAATTACAAGAAAAAATATTTCAGTGAAACCTGAATGTACCTATGCACGCCTTGTAGAAACATTTCGTTGTGAAAATATAGTTTATGGAATGATAAACCGTAATGGTCCAGATTTGTCTTTTATCTGTACTTGTAGTCTTCATTGTTTTCTCAATTTTGTTCAACGTTGAACGGAACTATAGTGCACTGGAGGAGTCTCCTTGAAAGATACCCTTCGTAATGTGTATTAATCTAGCTATCCTTGGTTATGCGTGATAAAAATAATTATTCTTTGTTCACTAAAACAATGATCGCAAAACTTAAAAAGTCGGCGATGCGTGGATATATTTTGAAAATAATTAAGACTCAAAGCAATAGGGTTGTTTCCAAAGGCAGATATGATTTTTACAATAAGTGGATCTTATAGTATATAAAATTATAATTTTAAAAACGCCCAAAACATATTTTTTACATATTGTTTACTACTTTTAATTTAATGTTGAAATATGAATTTTTGATCACGATCTCGATTGGAGGGCTCCCTTGACGTCAAAGAGGTCGGATTTTCCACCAATCACAGTCAGTGATTCTCAAATATATTTTTCTGTGCTGATGTTTTGTTTTGGTTATGTGCATATCGAAAATAGAAATCGCAAAATATTGCTTAAAAACATTTCAAAGGAGTGTTTCGTAAAAGCAAATAGCGTAAATATACCGAAAATGGATATATTTACGGTATAATAACCTTAGTTTCTTATTATTTTAGTTATTGGCTAGAATTTCAGCGAATAAACAATTCTCTAAAATTCTCCTAACCCATTAGCTGAAATCCAGCGAACAACCATTTAAATTCTAAGCTGCCAGGCTCTTGGCTATTGCTAGGCTAATTGTTTATTTATTGGAATAAATTGGGTTATACTTCATTGCCTGAAGGGCGTCAGATCGTTTGTAAAATTAATGAATACCCCTAACGATCAAAAGGTGTCTGATAACATTATTCTAAATTACTACCCATGATTTTAGTTTTAATATCCAACTCCCGCTAGCCCAACACAGAGAGGGTTAGGGCTAGGAAGATTTGTGCAAGAAAAATAAAACACTCACAGAACAACAATTAATGATCAATAACTGAGGTACGACCAGATATTACGGGTAACAAAATAATCATTTATTAAGCGGCATTGGATGCCTCACACTACAGTCAAATAATCCCGTAAAAGAAAAATACAATTATGCCTAAAGCCTTATTATTTAAACATGCTTCTTTAATTCCTGTAGCGTTAACTCTAGTTACCTAACCGACAACAAGACTGATCATTACTGAATTCATGTGAATGATTTCTTAACGACCCTCCAATATGGCGGTCCATGAATGACACAAAAGGTCAATGAAGTTCGCCGCCATTCTGGACGGTCGTGCTAATATGATGCTCACTACCGACCAGACTCTCACTGACAATTTTATAAATGATACACCCAAACTTATACAAAGCAGAATTTACTGGTTACCCTGGCGGACCGAAAGAACCGAATAGAGCCTCTACGAAGTACCGGTAAAGACCACATTCGGTTCCTTTTTAAAAAACTAAAAAGAAAACAGCAAAATCAACTTTTAAAATGTAGAAATTTGGATTCTACGTTCAAATTTACATTAGAAACGCACGGAGTAATCGCAATTCTTTTTCTTGCAGCGTTAAAAACTTTAAAAAATAAAATACCTGTCATTTACATGGGTAACTTTAAGAATTTTGTCTGGATGCTAGCGCCATGCAATAGATACCTCAGACAACAACGCTGCGATGCATTCGGTTCCTTCGGTCCGCCAGGGTATCGTATTACACCCTCGGTATATGATTTGGTATACTAACAAACTTCCACCATGGTGGTCCATTACTGACACGAAAGTTCAGCTAAGATCGCCGCAATCTTGGACGATCGCACTTAGTCAGTTCTTACTGCAACACAGAATTTCAATTAATATCTTGCACATCCAAACCCGTATTCCAAAAGGATAAATTTCACTTAAGTTCTTAGCTAACTGTCCCCACCACCATGAATATCGACCACGCACTAATCGCAATTTGATAAAGGCGAAATGAAGACACATACGTTTACTTATCTGGTCTTATTATGTCATAACGGTCCCACGTTCAATTAGGGCATTACGCTGAAGCCAAATTAGGTCAGTCCCTTACAGGGGTGGTTTATTAAACGCCAAAAAGAGATGCGTGGGTTAACTGCATACAATTACATTTTCGGCGTCGTTATGGGAGAAAAACTACTAATGAGGTGGGTTGTAGTATAGTCGAATACAGAGTGAGTGTCGACGATGCCGAATCCAGAATTGGCGCCTAGGCCATAGATTACGCACCTAGATTGCCGAATATGCTGCACAACTAAACGTGTAAAGGCACACTTAAATTTGAGTGTTCTATAGCGGGTAGCCATTTTCCGTGGTTCCCCCTTACTCGCATTGGAGTGTTCTATATGGATCGCCATGTTGACTCGCCACTTCACTCACCTGCGCCACATGCGCGACGCAACACTTAGTCCGGTACACCTACTATACGTAGTGCGCGCTTAAAGATATCGGCTGCTAGTATTTTGACAGTTGGAATATTAAACAGCCGGTGAAGAATTCCTATGTGGCCGTGTTTTCCTCTTGCCAACGTGAAGTGGAGGTGTCGTGAGTGAATTAACAATTCACGACTACCAGGTCGTAAATCTGTTGAGGTTGAGTGTGCGTGTGGCGAGGGTGTAGTGTGGTGTTAGGGCCCTTCGGCCCCAAAAATGCCTAGTGAACAAAGTAAACGAAAAGTTCGCATAAGTAAGTTGCTGTAGTTTTTATATATTTGATAGTGATATTTTTGATCGACCAGTTATGGCTCACCAAAATAAATTATATATTCAATCAAGTTGATTGGGCGTGATTATCAAGTCAATTTGGGCGTGGTACATTATACCCCAGGCTGCGGGTGGGGAAACTCTTCCCAGCTATGGGTGATAGCGAGTAGTGAAAAACGACATACCCAAGGGAGTAGCAATCTGCCCACTGATTCCGATCGGGTTCCAGCCCCGGTGGTCAGTGCCGGTTCTAAGGATTTTGGGGGGAACCAAACATGCTGTGACAGGGGTGTCTGTGAGGAGTTAGGAGGTCCATTGGACATCACTGAGGAATTCGATATTAGAGACGTATCGGTCAACAAGAGGGACATATCAGAAATGAATGTCAAACTCATCGAGACATATGATCTCTTCGAAAAGCTGCATGACACCATTAAAGAAATGGTGGATTTCAGCAGGGAGAAGAAGAATATGTGGCTCCCAATTAGGGACGGGTTGACAAGAGTAGAGAGTCTGATAGAAGAACTGCGTGATCACGCTATGACGACCGAAGGGCTTCATTGGGGTTTGATCGAGAATGTTGGACGAACGTTTAGAATGAGGGCCATTACCCGAAAGGAGAGGACCAAGAAGAGGACAAACCAAAGTGGCATTCAAACAGATAAAGCCATGGCGAATCCCATAGAGGCTGGCTCCTCCAAGCGCAAGCGTAAGAAGCCGAAGACCGCAAACGCTTCAGGGCCCGCGACCTTGACCCTGAGCAAGAAGGAGAGAGAAGAGAAGCGTGCTTCCAACAACATCAGGAAGCAGAAGAAAGCGCAGCGGTGTTCTCGACCCAAGGCGGTTTTAAACAAACCAGCCGAGGGCTTGAGTTACGCGAAGGTCCTCAAGGACCTGAAGCCTCAATGACCTCAATAAGAGGCGTTCTAGGCGAAGCGAAGGGCGTGCGCGAGCTTGTCCTCCGAATGGAGATCGAGGTCCTAGACCTGGACACTTCAACAGACGCAGGATAGGTGGAAGCGGCTGTAAGAAGCCACTTCGGCAAGAATTATGTAGGAGAGGTGAAGGTCAGTCTCACGAAAAGATGCTACAGAGGCAATCTGAGGGCTTTCGTGGAGTTGACAGAAGAGTTGGCGGAGAGACTAGTGCGCGCAGGACACCTGAAGGTGGGATGAATGTCCACATGGCAGCTGGTTGCGAGGGCCCTGACAGAACGAGGGCATGTTGAAGATGCGGCAAAGAGGGCCATAGGGCGGCGGCATGCGAAAGCACGCCGCAGTGCTACCTCTGCGCCGCAAAAGAAGAGAAGCCCCGGATCGATCATCTGCCGGGAAGCATCAGGTGTTGGTCGTTTCGAGAGGCAACTTCACTGAAGAAGCCTCAAGGACGACCATATTAATCAGCCTCACCCAACTAAGATGTCCGAAGGCCGACGAGCTCGATGAGCGGATCCTCCGCACTACCAAGAACGATGCGTGCATCTTGGTTGGGACAGAAGAAAAAGTCTCGAACAGACCATCGTTCGGGGAAAAGGAGTTGCTTGGCGTTCAGAGGGGCAGCCTCGTTGAAGAAGCCCCTTTGACGCTCAAGCAAGCATCGTAGTTGGGTTAGTCCAACGGTAAGCCCAGATATCCAAGAAAAGGCCAAGTTGGCAAGAAAAGAAGAGGGCCGAAGCACGGCCAAAGAAACGGCACCACCTGAAGTAATGCGAAAGCGGTTCTGTGGCAAATAATGCCAAAGAGAAAGGGTGGTGTTTTTTAGTGGATCCCTGGTAGCATCATTATAATGACAGAGCTGACTTTATATCATGTATAATTATACGCAAGGTATAATTGAATATTATATACGTCAGGGGTCATTGTGGTAATGCGGTAACTAAGATCCCCACACTACCGAGAAGTGCGGAGCCTTCACGGTGTGTTCTTGAACATTTTTCACCAGGCCCTCGTAAAAAAATTATAACACGTCACAGTATGTATAAAGAATTCATTGAAAAAAGTAATTTAATGTAGTCATGTTTTCTGAACAATTCATAAATATGAACGATTTTAAAATGTGCTAATAACTGTACGTACTTACTGTTTTCCCTTAACATACTACTGACTCTTGATCCAAATATTACGACAGGATAAATTTTTTGTCATATAAGCCTTAACAAATAAAGCTATCAAATCAAAATAAACAGAATTGACAGCAGATTCAGACTTATACTAAGAATTGACAGCAGTCTCAGCAGAAAAAAAAATTATAACGCAACTACGTTTCAAATTAAAATGATGTATTAAAAAATTATTTTATCTACAATCGCGAAACAACCCTATTAATCATGTGGTACGGAAAGAAACGCTTGCTTGTAGTCAAAGTATGCCATGTGCAAGTTTCATTGATGTTAACATGCTTGCGTCTATGGTGAGCAGATATTTATTGCCCCCGAAATTTCAGAACATCCATTTTGTTCTTCTGTAAGGATGTCATTCTTCTTGCAGTAAGAATATACAGTATCGGCAATTACAGCTGTACGTCACTTATAAATTATTGGAAGCCAGGATATTGCTCAAAATTCAGATGGATTTTCATCTTCTGGTTTTTTAGGCAACATATACATGATACCTTTGAGCATGAAATTTGGCATTAAATCAGGATGTTTGCTGATATTTTGAAATGCCTTGCCAAAACGCAGGATACACACTCTTTAGGTAGTAGTTGTACCAGAAATTGTGCACTATGTCCGGACCTGGAGGTTCTCACTCACTTGGCTTTTTACCGCTGAAATATCTGGATCTGTAATGTTAGTCAGCTGCATTATAAGATTATAATTTGCTCTTTCCTCCTCTAGTTGGAACCACGCAGCGCCTAAGTTGATGCTATTTGTGTTTCACCAAATACCCAACCAGTAGTCGGCTATGTCTTCCAACTGAGAAACTTCGATGACTTTCTGAACGTTTTTCTCTTTACTTAGTTCATGATAGAACCTTCTTTAACTAACTGAAAAGTTAGATTTTGCTACCCACTGACACTACTCTTATAGCACCAATGTAGTCTAGTACGAATATAAATTCTGCCGCTGGACGTGTATAATCTCTTCCAATATTGCTGGTATCAACGTCTCGATGTTCTGCGACTGGATGATTTCAGTAACATAATGCATCAGCTTTCTGGTTCTATTTCGTTTCTAATATTCAGTCAATTAACCCAAATTGTCTCTTCACTTTTCTGACATCCATATGCAACTTAATTTTCCATAGTACATGCGTAAAACTTTTTTGTTTAGTGGACGCAAATCCCTCGTGATGTACATATATTTGGCAGAGAACTCCTTTAGACGTAGGTCCTTAAAGCGTACGTTATTCTACCGCTCTTAGAAGCAAATATTACCTACGTTACGAAGTAATGCAATGAAAGAAGAAGCATTTCTAATTAAATTAGAGAAAAATGATCCACTAAAGAGTAATACAACATTAGCAATTGGAAATTTATTCTATTGGTTCTAAATGTAAGCAGTGTCTTTGGGCTCATTCTGTTATCAAAATATACATATAGGAGTTTCGACACTAATCCTGGACGAAGTTTGACTCAATTTTTATTTTCTTGAATTATTCATCAGTTAATCCATGTCGGCGTGATTAAATTATAAGCGGTTTTAAAGCTCATTAATTTTATAATCTTATCTGTATTTATATTGTTTATTATTAAGACAATCACACTAAAGGAAAAATACAAAAAAAATCGTTAAGAATGTAATTATTATGGTTTACATTATATTTTGGCGATATCTATATTATGGAGAAAAATAAAATATATTGCGAAAAAGAATGTTGTAAGAAATTTCTTGTCGATTGAATAAGTGCAAAATTCATGGAGTTTCTCCTGAAAATATACTTAAGATTAATAACAATGTAAGACTTTGTTTCAAAAATAAAAGCAGCAAAGAGGAACTGTATGTAAATTTAAAAAATTAGAGAAATCATGGATGTTTTGTTTATAAAGAGAGAGGGTAACAAAACTATCAATATAAAAAGGGACCTCTCAAGATATAAAAAAGCTTCGGGTAGCGTTATTAATTGGATTCATTGATTGTGTATTTTTGGTATAGAAAATAATTATTCTATGTGAATCAATTTTCAACAATGAATGGAGGATTAGAAAAAGTAACTTTTGTATAAATGTCTATGGTTTTTATTTTAAGAAATTATGTAAATTGTAATAAGAAACAGTAATTTAAAAAATATAGTATGTACATTGTACATACATATATGGATGCATCTTTTCACAATATCATTAATGAGAGTTTTGGTTCCTTTACACGAAGAAAACTATATAATAAGAATTACAATATATACCGTAATTCCTGCGCTATATATCGTAATTATCACATTGTAATAGCGTAAAATCCTGATATCGTATATTGCAAGATTTTATATTATATTATTATATATGAGTGTTCTAATAGCGGCCAAGCGATTTTAGTGCATTATAATATCCTAAAAAGCTACGGAACCTGCTTGCAAGTTATCATATTACGCTTTATTTTAATACAGAGGTTTTGCGATATTTTTATCCGATATCTTTTTCTCTGTGTATATTGTACATAATAAAGTTATAAATCTGATGTATTTTTATGAATATATGAGTATATGTATAAGAATACCCATAAAGTTACACTGAAAAAATTTCAAGAATAATACTTAATTATACTCTTGTCGTAATTCTTCATTAGTGGGTTTCTTTTATTTGAAAAAAAATGAAAACAGTAACCGGTATTCTGTGTTTCACCTTAGCGACTTTCAATAATTCTGTTGGTAAATATGATAATATCAATACTTTATAATGCATTTGTAATTACAATAAATTTATTTTCTATATGCCAAAAAGTTTTTAAGCAACCAATTATTTGAGAGAAAGGAAACTGAACTGTTCGAGCTAAATAGCAAAAGTTAAGTGGCAATTGGATCCTGCGCAGTATGTAATTTTTTGACAAAATTAAAAAAAACTGAAAGAGCTGATTATTGTTTCTTAGTAAAAAAAATGTATTCAAATAGGGCTGGTATATTAGTTATAAAAGGGGAATTTAAGCTTGAAAACTGAAAAAGTTGACTAAAGAACGTGATTGCGTAACGTTTTTAACATTATTGAAATAATAAGGCAGTATGATGAAACTTTTAAATAGGTTGCATCATCTGTACAAACTTCAACTTTTCGATTTTAATACTGAAGTTTTATGGGATACGGAAAGACGCCATAGAGAAACGGATACCACTTTGAGGACAATATTTCAATTTCCTACTTGTAATTTCCTTTTGCAGAGTCAGCTAAAGAACCTAAAGACGGTGCAGTTCATCCTATTCCCATTGAACTTAGTATTCATCATTACGGTATAAGAGGTAGATCTGTAGTTTATGCTTTAACAGCAGGCATTTACGATGTAGGAACCATAAATGAGAATTTCGAGTACATTATTGGAGTAATTTTCTCTCGAATGTTGTTTCCACTCATGGCACGTAAAGCAGCCCTTCAAATTACTTATGAAAGAGTCAAAGTACGCATAGATGGTAACCACGCCAATGTGACTGTACCAATATCGGAGGAGGATCCCCTGAATCGTCTGTTCTTCCATGATTTCGGTCCAGAAGGTATTCGCAAAGTTCAAGTTCACGGAATACAATGATGAGACAACTTAGAAGTAAGCATGGGCAGTACTGGCGATAGGAAGGAACATATTTAAAATTTCTGGCATATACGCATTCCAGAAACATTTCGT
Source organism: Belonocnema kinseyi (assembly GCF_010883055.1). Classification (NCBI taxonomy): domain Eukaryota; kingdom Metazoa; phylum Arthropoda; class Insecta; order Hymenoptera; family Cynipidae; genus Belonocnema; species Belonocnema kinseyi. The sequence continues at coordinate 21,171,256 of NC_046657.1, read as the reverse complement.
TGTGAACATATACGATATGAAAAAATAAACTCATAGTCCAGATTTGTCTCAAGTTTGATCCAGCATTTTTCACTCCTAGTCTGTTCCTAAATTAGCCATGATCCAACCCTAGTCCATTCTGTTTGATCTTCTTTGATCAGAATATAAAAGTTCTATGAATATCATCCACAGTGGTAATCTTAATATTTCTCAGCAGTTCAGAATTTTCATAAAGAAATATATATACGGTAATAAGGCATTTTAGTTTTGTAAATCTTGTATTTGTATTTTTCATTGTTCATGCAATCGCGCATGATGAAATGTAAAATAAATGTTTACATGGACCGAAATTATTATGGTTTATACTATATTTTAATGATACATCAAAGGAGCGAGTTCTCATGCTCCTAAGCCATGATATGATCTTACTTCGACGGCTAAATGGCACCAAGGATATTCTTGAATTGTTGAGATATCTGGCGGAATCAATAGCATACAGGTCCACTCCCTGCAAGTGGGGCTCTGCTGGATATGTGAATTATTTCCTTATCTACTTGTGGGACCAAAATAAGCAACACAGTAAGTACAAATAAAAATAGTGAGGGCGCCGATCCGGGGCCTGTTTCTAACTCACCGCCAAAGGTGGACGGCTCCCCAGGTGCTTCTAGATTTTTGGGCACATTAGCGGTGTCCAGAAATCGAAACTCGTACAACGCAGCTCTCGAAAAACAACCAAGGCTCTTCACAAGGGACCAAACGTAGAAATACTCCGAGAGACGTCCCTAAATAGTATATTAATGGATGAGACGGGAATCTCATTGACGCAGATAAATTTGCACAACAGCAAAGGCGCATCGGCTGTTCTAAGCAGCCGTATGGCAGTGGTGCTGACAGGGATTGCCCTAATTCAAGAAACCTGGTTATACAGGGAAACGATTAATGGCTTATGAGGAAGTGCTTTCATGTTCAAAAGGCCTCGCGAAAAAGCACCAATGTTATGCATAGTCGTCAAGGTATGGATGCATTTTCGATTCCTAAGCTCTGCCCTAGGGACCTCACCGTTATTAGGATGGGACTCAGGATCAATAGCGGAGAAAGTTTGGGTAATATATTTTTCATAGCGCCTCTATTGAAACTTCGAGTTTCGATACCTGTTGAGCCGGTTGAAACACGGTGTATGTATTGGATGGTTGAAACATTTTGTCTTCGAGTTTCGGTACCCGTAGAACGGGTTGAAACGCAGTGTTTGCATTTCTAGGGTTGACGCATTTTGTTTTAGCTCTAGGTTAGACAGGTAGGTAAGGTCTACAGGTACCTCAACTCGAATTTGCAAAAGATTTGCTATGAATAAGTATGTTGCATTACAAGGAATGTAACACAACGATCGCAGCTTGTCTGAATGCACATTAGGACTCACATAAAGAGGAATTCGAATGTAGGATTATGGAATTCCGCACAAGCAACGGTAACATAAATTATTTATAGCATGGCACGGATTTTCTGTGAAGGGCTCTGATACCATCATAGTAGAAAAATTGCCCTAGAAGTAAAACCGAGTCTAGGATCTACAACAGGAAGATTGGAGGGGCTTTTATAAGGAATCTAAGAACATCTAAGAACAACAAGCCTCGCCTTCGGCGCATAATGCTCTATAATGGTGATTTAACCTAAGACGAACAAGAAACGCTGCATCACTTGATGGAGAGCTACACGGCTGCTAAATATTTTCGGCCAATCAGGCTGAAACCTTTCATCCTTAAGGTGCTAGAAAGGCTTTTAAAGAGATGTATGGGGGATGACGTGTTTTTAGCCTCCCCGCTACATAGAGGGCCTTTCAGACAGGCTACTCGATAGAAACTGGCGTTTCATGCCGTCATGGTAAAATTGAAGCAGCATTTCAAACAGGGAGGCTGTGCAATAGTTATCTTGTTGAACATTATCCTAGATAGCAAACTGAACTGGGCGAAGCATCTGGAGGCCAAATACAGAACACTTGTCATAAATTTTGAATGTACAGAAGAGCCTTTGGTTTGACGTGGGGTCTAGGGACTAAAGTGCTTGAATGTCTCTACTCAGCTGTCCTTAAGTAAAGGCTTCAATACAAGTCCCACACGATGGGCTGATAGCAAAATCAAATAGGTGGACTTGGGGGAATAGACACACGAAGCTCCTAAGTGATACCAGCATACTGCCGATTCTACATAAGGCAGTATAAAATCATAAAACGCTTCAACTCTGCCAATAATTTCCGCGTCTGCATCCCAGGCAAGGATATGTGAAAAGAAAATGAGAACCCACTCCTTCAAGGGGAAATCTAGTAAACGGAAGGCTCCAAAGGAGTGGAGGAGTCAGGAGCATGAATCTATGGAAGCGCGGGAAGGATGGGACGAGGGATTCCGCTTAGGCGGCATGCCACCGTTTTTGAGACAGCCAAGCGACATTAACTGCAGTTGGGAATCGAGTCATAACAACAGAGCTGGTTTGGGAATGCAAAAAGGCATTAAATCAACTTGTAGAAAAGAATAACGTAGCTCCCATAGGGGTTCCTAGATCCGAACAAAGCATCTGGAATACTGGGAACAAATCCAGCATTACCGATAGGTGAAAGTCATCCTGGGCGATACATACAGGATAAATAGAGCTTGGGAAATATCGGGTTTATGCAAGAAAGACATAAGGACAGTGGTACTGATGCTTACAGGGTATAACCATCTGAACTATCACATAGGCAAAATGGGACATGAGGAAATTATAACATGATTAATGGTTCACACACTGGGCTTCATTAAGAGTTCTAGAATCAAATACTGAGAGCGAATAGTGAAGTTAAAGGTGTGGCACAATAGGCTTTATAGCTTAAGTGTCAGGAAGGCCTCATTCAGTCTCCCCGATCGACTATAAACTTAACTAAGCTAACTAAACTATCTACATACTATCTATACTATCATAATTCATTCCAAACTACACCATCTACAAAAAACGGTTCAGACAAAAGTTGACCAGGGCATAGGGGGTAATTTAACTATACCATTAATTTTAACCTTGAGGTCAATTTTGAAGATCATTTAAAGTTCAGGAAGATTTTTAAAAATAAAAACCTCTATTTTAGACTGCAGACTCCTAAAGAACGGTTTTTTTAATTTACTGTTTTTTTATTAATCTCAAAGTTGAAGGTGCCTTTAACAAGTACAAGATAATTTTCACAAATTTCTACAACCTTGACTAACTTGAGCTTCAAATATCTTTTCAAGGTTTATAAAGGTCAACGTCATTTCTTTAAATAAAAAAGTTGGGAAAAATGGAAGCACCTTGACCTTACTTTTAGCTTTACCATAAAACAACGGCTTGAACGTAGTAAGTTATTATCATTATCGTAAGTCCCCTTGGCTCTCACTTTCACTCTTGTTGATTCAATTACCCACGAAGTAACTCTTCAAAGTTGCCTCCGTGGGCCAAAGGGACTCACTATAATGAGGCACCCCAAAGAAAACGGAACTCACTACGTTCACGTCGTTGTTTACGTGTGACGCTAAAAGTAAGGTGAAGGTGTTTCCATTTTTTGTAAATTTTTCATTTCAAAAAATGGCGCAGACCTTTATAAATCTTGAAAATATATTTAAAGGTCAATTTAGTCAAGGTCTTCCAAATTTGTGCAACTTATCTTGTACTTATTGAAGGTACCATCTACGCTGAGATTGATAAAAAGACAGTAATTTAAAAAAAAGCTTCTAAGCACTTTTTAAATAATTGAACTTGATATGACCTTCTACAGGTCAAAATAATAGAATTTGAAAGACCAATTTTCACGTACAATTTCCTGTCCTTTACAAGTCAATAGTCTAAAATAGTGATATCTATTTAAAAAATCACCTTGACCTTTAAATGACCTTGAAAATTGACTTGAAGGTCGACACTGATAAGGTGGTCAAGGTGGTTCACACTTTTACATTTTATTGACTTTTTAAAGCATCTTCCTTTACCCAGAAAACCATGGTAATTCAGAAAAATTTCATCTGGTCGTCTTTTGGATATTTGACCTCCAAGGTCCTAAAAACATTTCTAAAGTACATTTTTGACTTAAAATTTTCCGCCCCATGCAAATCCGCAGTCAAAAATATGGGTTTCCATTTTAAAAAATTGTCTTGACCTCGAAATGAGCTTGAAAATTAGAATAAAATAATTAAATTTAAATAAGAGAAAGAAAGAAAAAATTTGTTATTAATTTATCTATTAAACATCAAAAGTTTTTGATATTAGCTTAACAACGTCCATGAAATTCTGCATCTTTACAAAGGAGCGTATTCTAGAAAAACATTTATTAACGTTTTTTATTTAACAAACAAAATATTCTTCAAGATTTATTTTTAACTTTACTTTTGAACATTATCACACGATGATAACGTCGACCCGGAAAAAAATTAAAATACAGGGTGGACACGCTGGGACTTGCATACATGGCGCACTTGATGCTACCAGCATTGCACAAGAGCAGGGAAGAAGCCATTATACAGGGGTATTTTCATATTTCGCGCCTTTAAAGTTGCGTTCGGATCGACCATTCGGTCAAGCCCGTGCATCTTCGCATCAAGTTTATCATAGTTTCAATGGTTGCGTTCGAAACTTCAAATGGATACAAGTGTTGAAAAATAAAGGTTATGTTATGTGGTAATTACAAATAATAAAATATTACATGCGTAAACTTTAAATTGACATTACCTACATTTACTTACAGCGATTAGGACAAACACGTGAGTCCGAACATAACCTCGAAATAATGACAGATCGGCCCGGCTTGTATATTATACTTTAGATTGTTTATTATTTGCCAAAGAAATGTTTTGTGGTTTTGTATGTTTATTACTGACAGTGCCGGCAGTAATAATTTAAACAATAATTACTTATTGATAATTTAACAAACATGACTTTTTAATGATTTTAATAAGTAACACTTTATTCCTGAAATTAATAACTGATTTCCATTGTTTTTTTTTTCACAGATCGATCATAGATGAAATACGAGTACACATCAGGAAATGCAGATGGATTTTGTGAATTCCAGCTGGTTCATTTCAATGAACATCATTGAACAATCATTACCTCTGGACCTTATCCCAAGACTGGGGATTGAGCAGCCTAAAATTTTGTTTGAATAACCAATAAAATAAATTAGAGACTCGTTGGTGACCGAATTGTATCAGAAATAAATCTAGACAAGATATTTTAGGCTAAAATTGTTATTCCATTTTTTAGAAATTATTCTATTTTCGAAATTGCTATCTCTGGATCTGATTTCCAAACTGGCAATCAATCAGCCTCAAAAATTAATTCTAATTTGTTTTGATGGTATAGGTTTATCAAAAAGTTATCTCGAAGAAATTTAACTTGCTTCAATTTAAATTAATAAAATATTTCGGGATTTTTTTTGTATTTCAGAAAATGCTTTCTCAGAAACTCATCCTAAAATTTTTTTAAATAGAATAAGTTATAAAAAAATTGGAATAACAATTCTAGCCTAAAATATTTCGTCTAAATTTATTTCTGATACAATTCCGTAACTAGCAAGTCTCTAATTTATTTTATTGGTTGACTAAACCAAATTTTATGATGAGGGCCAGAAAAAAAATTTTCTAAAATACAAAAAAATGCCTGAATAATTTATTAATTCAAATTCAGGCAAGTTAAATTTCTTCGAGATATCTTTTTAACGAAGCTATACCATCAAAATGAATTGAATTAATTTTCGAGGCTGATTGAATGAAAATTTAGAAATCAGATCCAGAGATAGTTTTTTTTTCAAATAGAATAATTTCTGAAAAAATTGGAATAACAATTGTGGCCTAAAATATCTTGTCTAGATTTATATCTGAAACAATTCGATCACCAACGAGTCTCTAATTTATTTTCGTGGTTGATCAAACTAAATTTTAGTATGAGATCCAGAGAAAACATTTTCTCAAATACAAAAAAATGCCTGAATATTTTATTAATAAAAATTCAGATAAGATAAATTACCTTAAGATATTTTTTTGATACTTCTCTATACCATCAGATTGAACTAGAATTAATTGTAGGCTAACCAATATTCAGTCTTGGGATAAGGTCTAGAGATAACGGTTTTCCAATAATGTTCATTGAAATGAACCAGCTGAAATGCACAAAATCCATCTGAATTTTCTGATGTGTATTTCATCTATGATCGATCTGTGAAAAAAAACAATGGAAATCAGTTATTAATTTCAGAAATAAAGTGTCACTTATTAAAATTATGAATAAGTCAGGATTGTTAAATAATTATTAAGTAATTATTCTTTAGATTATTACTTCCGAGACTGCCAGTAATAAATATACAAAACCACAAAACATTTCTTTGGTAAAGAATAATCAATCGAAAGTATAATAAACATGCCGGGCCGATCTGTCATTATTTCGAGGTTATGTTCGGATTCACCTTTTCACCCAAATCACTGTAAGAAATTGTAGGTAATGTCAATTGAAAGCTTTCGCATGTAATATTTTATTCACTTTATTTAAAACATATCCTGTCTATTTATATCATACATTTTTATGTCGCAACTAAGCGTTAAACACTAGTCACTCTTCGCCCATTAAAGTCGCAGAATATTATTACCATTTTATAGTATTTGTCAGTCAGCAGCCATTCCATAATATTATTGGCACAGAAGAAAACTGACGTTTAATTCTCAGGTCACATGTTTCACTTCATTATTAATTAAACACTTTTATTATTTGTAATTAGTATGTAACATAACCAATGTTGTTTTGATACTTGTATCCATTTGAAGTTTCGAACGCAACCATGGAAACTATGATATACTTGATCCGAAGATGCACGGACTTGGCCGAATGGCCGATCCGAATGCAATTTTAAAGGCGCGAAATATGAAAATATCCCTGTATAATGGCTTATCCCCTGCTGTTGTGCAATTCGGGTAGCATTCAGATCGCCAAGTATGTAAGCCCCAGCGTGTCCACCCTGTATATTTTAAGGCCATGTGATGAATGTAACAGCTGATCAAGTCAGCCCTAAGATCAATATTTTTTCACCCATATTGAAAAATAAAAGTTTAAATAACGCGGAAATTTTTTTCGGGAAATGTTAATAAATATTAAAGGATCGTTTGTGGCCTTAAAAAGAGTTGGAGGAAGAAAAAAGTTTATTTATGCAAATAATGATTATCGACAGACACATTTAGGTTTTACAGCAGAAGTTTGACTTTTAACTTTCCCTCACGGTAATCATGCAATCTGTTTTCCCCACAGACCCCTAGAAGTTCGAAGTTGTCTACTCGCTGCGCTAGTGCTGCTTTGACACAGCTGATACCAGACTGATACGTATGTCAAACCAAATATGTTTATTTGCATTTCAAGTGCAAACATTAGTTTTTGCATTATTGGGGCATAATGTTCGTGAGCGATTTTTGTTGTTTTGTCCCACTTTGATAAATATAAACCTCATAACTAGCCCATTGACAACATTGAAAATTGCTTGCAGGGTTTGACGACAGCACGGTCGGTATTTCTCCAAAATAGAAATAAAAAAAAAAACTTTTTTCACTATTCTAATTATTTAGGACCAGAGACAAATTCTTGCATGCCTTCTGTTTATCGTGCCAAATTTTTAACACGATATCTCATTTTGTGTGGACGTAAGCTGGGAAAGAAAACTTGCACTGGTATTTTCTTCAAAAAAAAATTGTTCTCGAAATTTCCACCGGAACAAGGCAAGTCATGAACTTTATTACCTCCTCTTTCGTTTCCCAAACTTTCAGAGCGATACCTCATTTCGTTTAGACGACAGTTGGGAAAGAAAACATGAAGACCAGGTTTGGTCACGTGAGCTATAATCTTATTATAGCTAGTTAAAAAATATATTCAATTAAATTTTTTATATCGTAACGACAGCGCGCTTTCTTAAAGGATGAAAACCTCGTTATACCAGAAAATTGAAATAACTGCAAATATTATTTTGGTAATTTTGGAATAATCAAAAATCATTATAAGATACGCAATCATCTCTCCTTTGAGTGAATCTTATATTACGTTATTTACTGATATTTACTTTCGGAGCACGTGGATTCGATCAGAAGGTCAGAACGAAAACTGAGCTCAAATTGAAGTCCCACTGCATTTATTTTGATCAAGTTTAATTATCAAATGTTAGGGCTAGTTTAAATCTCCTACTAGTACTGCCATTACTATTGCTAAAAAAAGCATATAATGTTTAGTAAATTCCACATCTTTTTATTAAAAACAATCTAACTCACTGACAATTAAACACAGAATATTAATCAAAGAAATTCAATCCAGGACAGAAAATGATGTTACAGTATGAACAATTAAAAATACAAATATACGTGCAAGAATGATGTAATTAGAATGATAAAGATAACCTTAAATATGGATGACATGCATAGTACATATTTTTTCGTTCCGTTAAAAAAAAATCAAACATAATGGACTTGGATTTGATCAGAGCTGAATCAGCAACCGGCTAGGACTGAACGAATTGTGGGTCATAGTTGAGACAAACGTTTACCATTCGTTTCTTCCTTCATGGAGTATTTTTCCACAATGATCCACATTTGGATTATAAGGATTTTTTTATTTAATTAACAAATAGACCTCCCTGTCGCTGCTATTGCCCATGTTTGCTCATAAGTTATATCATTATTGTATTTCCCGTACTTGAACTTTGCGAATACGTTCTGGCCCGAATTCATTGAAGAACAGACGATTCAGAGGATCCTCCTTCGATATTGGCGCAGTAACATTAGCATGGTTGACATCTATGCGTACTTTAACTCTTTCATAGGCATTCCGAAAACCTGTTTTACGTGCCATGAGTGGAAACAACATTCCAGAGAAAATTACTCCAATAATGTACTCGAAATTCTCATTTATGGTTCCTACATCGTAAATGCCTGCTGTTAAAGCGTAAACTACAGATCTACCTCTTATACCGTAATGATGAATACTAAGTTCAATGGGAATAGGATGAACTGCTTCGTATTTATGTCGTTTAACTGAATCTGCAAAAGGAAATTAGAAGTAGTAAATTATTATTAGTATTAATTATTAAATTATAAAAGGGAATCATAGTTTTTATTTTGCGACACAAAATTTAATTGGCTCATTAGAGAAGAAACAAAAAGCAGTCGGGAAAAGGTCAGCCAAAGTGTCCACAAAGTGGTATCAATTTCGGCATAGCGCCTCTCCGTAGCCCATGAAACTTCAGTATTAAAATAAAAATATTGAAGTTTGTGGAGATGAGGCATTCTATTTACAAGTTGCACAATACTGTCTTATTATTTTAATAAAGTTGAAAATGTTACACAATCGCGTTACGTAGTCCACTTTTCTATTTTACGTAGTGAAATTCATATTTTTGCAACCTTCTTTTAATTAATATACCATCCCTTGTTAAATAAATATATAATTATGTTATTGAGAAACACTACTCAGATTTTTGAGTTTCTTTTACTCTAAATGAAATAGTGGAATTTCACCAGTGATTATCGAAGTTTTACTAATTTCTTGAATTAGAGAGAACTTTGCGTCAGGAGAAAAAGTGTTATTTTAATTTAAACATTTTGATTATAGAAAATAAACGTATTGCATTACAAACGCACTATAAAGTATAGATATTATCATATTTACCAACATAATTAGTGAAAATCACTAAGACAAAACACATCATACCGGTAACTGTTTTCATTTTACTTTGAAATAAAAGAAACCCACTAGTGAGGAATTGCGATAATATTATAACTAATTAATATTCTTCCAAATATTTTAGTTTATCTTATATATAATAGAATCTTTTCAATTTATCTTTAAAACGTATTTATATGACTCATTCTTCCAAACGCTAAATTCGTTAAAAATATTCAGATTTATAACATTATCATTGCGTACAATTTAAAAGAACCGAAACTCACATTACGAGATTGTAAACAGATATATTCATGTTCATGTGGAGGTACATATATATCGAATTACTGTTACGAATTACTTTAAAATTTTTCATAATTTTGAAAGAATCTAACTTTTTGAATTTCAATTTATTCGAAAAGTTTTCTTTTTACATTTTATAAATATAATTAATATCTAGTAATTACGATTTAAAAATTTCACACAAATCATGGGTAAGCTTTGACCTTTTAAATGAAATTTAGTTAAATTTGTCTAAAAATGATTTACATATTTGCCTGAAACTCAATTAGTTTGAAGTAACTGACAAATTCAAAAAATCATCGGCTATGATTTGGCTAATAATTAGTTAAATTCAAACAAATAAGATTTAACGAGAAGCCTTTTGGAAATTATTAATAGGTAAGACATGAATTAAAAAATAAAACTTTTATTATATTTTAATTTGCAGTATTTTTATGTTTTCTTCCTAATGTATGTATCATTAAAATATAACATGAGTCACAATAAATACAATCCTTCTGAACAGTTTTCTTTATCATTCATTCTGCGTCATCATGTGAATGATAAACAATGTAAATACAGATACGATTATAAAATAATGTGTCATAGTATCGTTTATAATGTCCAGAAAGTATCCGAATTAAATAAATGTATTAATTTTTACGGAAGTAAGAATATGACACATAAAGCTAAAATAGCAATATGTAAGTCTGTACTTGCATCCACGGTTACGGTAGCGAAATCTGGACAAACCAATAAAAGGATACGAGTAAAGTTAAGGCGCTTCCTCAGGCTTGATTTTTAGTCCACGTATAACAAACGACAACTCTTTGCCTATAATTATGGATTGTTTGATGTGATATTTTAAAAACATAAACTAAAGGGCTAAATACAATCTCAAACAGAGAGTTATTTTCTTGAAAAATGGTCTTATAGTTTTTCTTCTTCAATTATTTCAAAATATGATGCATTTTATGCGCCTGGGAAGGAGCAAACCGCGTGGACAGAGAGAAGTTTATTTTTAAACTTCGCGCGCAACATACTACTTGAGCTATTATGGATGCGCTTGAAGTCACCTTCAGCAGAAGTTAATTACATTTTTTTACATTTTTAACGCTGCAAAAAAATATTGCGATTACTCCATGAGTTTCTAACAGAAAATTTAACGTAGAATCTGAATTTCAACAGTCTAAAAGTTGACCTTGCTGTTTTTTTTTAGTTTTTTAAAAGGGAACCGAATGGGGACCCAATGGGGTCTTTACGGTTACTTTGTAGAGGCTCCATTCGGTTCCTTCGGTCCGCCAGGGTTGGTTCCATTAGTATCCAAGGTCTTTTGTTTCAGGCGTCATTCACTCTAGTGAGACTCTTTTTATTAACTATTTGTTGCCATATTTTTTTATCCTGGCATACTTCTCTAGCTTCTTTTATCTCCATGCATTTTTTCATGCAGACTCTCGTGTTTCTGTGACTTCTTATGTCTCTTCTAAGTAGGGTCTCATTCACACATTCTAACCATTCTTTCCGCGGTCTA
>NC_046657.1:21148950-21159692 GCF_010883055.1 Belonocnema kinseyi | reverse complement strand
CTTTGTCCATCAGAGTTTTCCCGCATATTATGCGCAAGAATCTCATGTCAATTGCGTTAACTTTACTCTCATCTTTTTCTTTATAGGTCCATGTCTCGCTACTGTATAGTACAGTTAGTACAAATATAGAGTTATGTATTGCCATTTTAGCTTTATTTGATATATTTTTACTTCTGATAAGCGGCCCTGATATACCAATAACCACTATTCCCGTCCCTATTAAAGAAGCTGCCAAGGTATACGAACTTCTCAACTTGTTCAATTCTCTCATCATTTAATCAAATATTGCATAGTGTTTTCTCATTCTTTCACTCGAACGACATAGTTTTTGTTTTATTTGCGTTAATTTTGAGGCCTATGTTCTTCATGCTTGCATTCAGTTTATTCAATATTCTTTGTAAGTCTTCGATTGACTCTGCCGTAACAACCTTATCATCTGCTAACGCTAACTCACGTACCCTTACTGTTTTGAGGTCAACAAATGCAGAGAAAACTTTTTTCCTACTCTCAAACTTTTTTCTGTAATTTACCTGAAGCTAAATATTTGATACGTACATGACCTTCCTGTCATAAACCCATTTTGGACTTTCCAAATCTTTGCTTCTGTTATTTTCATTACCCTATGATTAAGTATTTTGGAGTATATTTTAGTTACGGTACTTAATGAGCTAATCCCTCTGTAATTTGCAATCGCTTTTGTCTCCCTTTCTTTTGTATATTGGTACGATAATCGCTTTTTTCCAATCGTCTGGGACGTCTCTCATCTGAAAACAGAAATTTATCAATTCGCACAGCCTATGTGGTATGTACTCGCCACCGTGTTTAAGCATTTTAGCGTTAATACAGTTTACCCCGGCAGCCTTACCGTTTTCAAGTTCTTAATTATATCCCTAACCTCAGTGACACCGACTTTGTCAATTGAGTTTTCTAACGCATCGTGTTCAACATCGCGGTTGTGGTATCCCATAGCTTCATCTCCGGATCGTCCCCTAACATAGTCTCTAAAAGCCTCTAGTATTCCCCCCGCATTTCCCCATTACTATTTCTCATGTTGACAAATTCTGTACTTTTGTTTCTTTTATAATTTTGTATTTTCTTCTCTTCTTCTGCTCTAATTTTATCTTTACGTTCCTTAATTAATCTTTTGAGGATCCTGTTTTTGTGTCTGTAACTATTTATAGTCTATTTCTTTCCTCATTGCTAAGACCTGCGATGTTCAAAGTTCTCTTGTATGCTTCTCTCTTTGCTTTTTGGACAGCCTTAATTTCATCATTCGACCATGCATCACCAGACATTCTTCCTACAACCGCGGTACCACACACTTCGATCGCACATCTAACAATGATATCCCGTAACTTTGTCTAGGCGCTCTCTATACCTTTGTTTTTTATACGGTCCTCCCATGTTGCCCTATCTATACTCTCGATTATCTTATTTTGTTAATTTTGAAGATCAGAAGGTAATGATCTCAGTCTTTCATCCGCAAAAACAAAGTCAATTATACTGTAGCTATTTCCTTTGGACCAGGTGAACATGTGGATCATTTTATGCCTAAACCAAGTATTTGTAATGAACAACCCCTTTCTAAGCATGAGCTAACTAATTTACCTCCATATAGTTTGTTCTTGGATCTCCAAAATTACCTAACACTTTTTCTGTATCCTGATTTTGGATGCCTACCCATCCATTCATATCTTCTAGCAGAATTATTTTTTCACCAGTATCCCAAATATTTATTGTGTTATTTAATGTGTCCCAAAAAGCGTCTTTTACTTCTCTGGGATCACTATCAACTGTCGCGTAGCATGCTATGATAAATAATCTTCTGATTCCTATTTTAATTCTAGACCACAGCTATCTGGAAGATACAAAATCATGATATCCGAGATGCTGCTTCGCTCTTTCATTTAAAATCAGACCTACACCTGGCCTACCATGTGATTTAGTATCTTCTCCTGATCATATTTCAAATCCACCTTTCAACACGCCGTTTCCTATGTTTTTACTATCGCATCCCTTTTTCTTTGTTTCATGCACACATAAAATAACTAGTTCCCTCACATGCATAGTTTCTCACAATTCTTTTACCTTGAGATCATTCACTCCCCTAGCATTCCAAACACCCAGTCTCCATTCGTCGCCTGAAACTTGATCTGCACATTTGTCGTGAACATGCCTTTTGTCAATTAAAGTTCCAGCCCTTTCCGAGGCTATTTTATTGTTGGTATTATTTATTGTTTATATTATAGCCCAACCATCACCTTTATGTTATAAGTTTATTTTATGAGTCGAAATCGTGTCCGAGTTAAGTAGAAATTTCTCATATGGTGGAGATTGTATTTATAACTTTCATCCCACCAAATTTAAGTTAATAAGGGAGGGTTGGAAGTGGGGGGGGGGCTGAGACCTGCATCCTGTATATTATAGTTTTTCAGGTAATCCTAGTAAGGGACTCATCATTGTCCTAAAAAAACAACTTCACCGATTTTAGGGTTGTGGTATTTCATATTTCACACGTGACCTAGTGGAACTCCTATGCACATTGAACTTAAACTTTGAACGGAAATCACATAGGATGTCTTCATGGTGTCTATGATGACTTTATTATATCTCCGTGTAATTTACAAATTTATGATAGAACAGTTCTTCCACTTTTAGAACAGTTTCGGGCTTACTCCAGGGGATGTTTTTGGTTTCGTTCACATTTTCACAATAAAACTTTGAAGAATCTCATAGGCGAAATATTTCTAAGTTGAACTTGAAAAAATAAATCTTAAAAATGAAGTCTTAATCAGTTTTTTGTAATATTTCAGAGCATTTAAGCATTCAAGTCTTGTGAGAGAAAAATATAGAAATACTTTGAATTTGGGTTGATTTTAAATGATCATAATCTTATACAAGACGCTTCAAAGATGTCCTAGGGACATCCTTACGACATTGTTCCCTGGATATCCTTTCAAGACATCCTTAACACGAGGAAATGCCAGACATGGACCTTTTAAAGACATCCTTAAGCCGTACTGATAACATCTTTAAGGTATACTTTTTTGTGCCCACTGGGCGTCTCTAAAAAGTTTAATTTGATAAGAGTTTACGCAATTCTAGAAAGACAAGCCAATGTCTTTGTTTGTAGTTGTTTGAAATTTTTAGGCTTAATATTTCTTTTTCATCAAAAAATTGTAATAAATTGATAAAAATTACTTATCTTTAAGTAGGGTTTCTGGTTTTCTATTATCTGCATAACGAAGCACAATTTTAAAAAGAACTAATATTGAAAATTTAGAATTTTCTATTTGGGGTTTTCCCATTCTTGAGGTACACAACCGGTATCCCTGAAGCCTTTTCGATACTGACTTAAAAGACAACGCTAGAAGCACATGTTAGATATGGTTTACAATTACGTCACATTCTCTGTGACCTAAGAAATGTTACAAACGAGGTTTTAAGAAAAAGGTCTTCTTTAAAGTCTTTTCAAGACCATTGAAATTTTCTAAATAAACTGTCTCTAAAGAGTTTAATTTGATAAAACTATACGCATTTCTAGAAAGACAGACCAATTTGAAAAAATATCAACAAACCATTTTTTAACCGAAACTCTCTGTTTGAGCTTGTATTTAGTCCTTTACATTATGTGGTTAAAATATGACATCAAACAATTTGCAATTGTTGGAGAAAAGTTGTCCTTTGTAGTACATAGGCTAAAAATCAAGCCTGAGAAAGCGCCTTAACGCGTTTGGCATGAAATTCCTACGGCGCGGCATATATGCGGTAACACGTTCATGGCAAAAGTCGGTCACGAGAGGATTCTCAAAGAATGTGGTCTAGAGGAGACACTGTCTGAAAAATGTTTAAGAAATTTTTTGAGTTGGTTTGATCATGTTGAGCAAATGTAAGGAGAACAGTAGATGGAAAAAGTGTATTAGCTAAAGCAAATGATAGCGTTCCCAAAGGTTTTAAGACCTTGCATGAAACTTGCATGAAACTTTGAGATTACAACAAAATCCATTTTGAAAAATTCCGTCATTTGCTTATATCTACCTCTATCGAATCACTTATTAATATGACAAATCTAAACTGCTGAATATTATAAAGATAATCACAAATTTGGATGACATGTACTGCATTTTTTCGATCTGATTTTTTTATCAAAAAGAATGGACCAGGGTTTTATTAGAGCTGAATCAAGATAGGGTTAGAACTGGGCCAATATTGGGTCAAGGTTGCGAAAAACCTGGGCCATTAGTTTCTTCTTTCATACAGTATATTTTCAGAAAAAAGGTTTCCACAAGGCTACCCTCCTATTTTTAGTTTACTGCTCATGTATACTCCTAAAATAATATTTATTGTATTCTGGGAACGAAAGCCCTACGAATGGACAGTTCTGGCCCGCATCTCTGGAAGAAAAGACTATTCAGAGGATCCTCATTCGATATTGGTACAGTCACATTAGCATGGTTGCCATCTATGCACACTTTAACTCTTTCATAGGTATTAGAATGATCAGCTCTAGGTACCAAGAGTGGAAACAAATTTGATACTAAGATTACTCCAATAATATACTCCTGTTTCTCACCTACTGCTACGCGGTACATGCCTGGTTATAAATTAGAAACTGGAACTGAAGCTGCTATACAGAAATGATGAATATTAAGCTCAATGGGAAAAGGATGAACAGCGTCGTCTTTATATTGCTTATAAGCTGATTCTGCAAACAGAAGTTAAACGTAGGTAATCAATTTTAGTATGATTTATTAAATAACTGAAATAAATAATAGTCCTCAAGTCCATAAACCGCCCATAAAATACGTTATCATTCCCCCTATCCCCAAAGTAACCCAACCTTTGTATAAACACGGATCTCAAAGTTTATTCTGCGTTTTTTTGCCTTGATAGTGTTTTCAGTGGACAATACGGCTTCTTTAGCATGTTATAAACTATACTAAGATTCAGTAATAAATTACGTATAATGAGAAATGTTATAACACACTTTTTGCGGAAAACCATTTTTTTCCAAATCATTCAAAGTAGTGACTAATCAACCAGCAACTGACCATCCAATAACTAGCGGCTAACCTACATGTCAATATCTTCAACTTGAGCAATCTTCGGAGAAAATCATTTTAAAAGAAAAACTTCCAGCATAGTTTGTTTAAAATTCGCAATTTAAGTGGAAAACAGATTTTTCCTAAGTTTTTCAGTATTCTTCGAAGCCATGCGCTGGTCACTTTATAAGTGGATTTAGCTTGAATGAGTTATTTATGCCATTTCAGAGAGGAATAGAAACTGAAAAAAGCGTGGATAAAAATTTCCTTAATTTCACGTGAATTCTCGTGAGCCCCATAAGCCTGATGTTTATACAAAAGATCGTCGGTTAATTAGTGAAATTCTCTTAATTTATTTAATCATCAATCACGAGAGAAAGATTTTGCAAATGTGCCAGTCAAAAATTCCGAAATGTATATTTCTGGGTCACCCTAATGTATTGTAATTAAAAATGCACTATAATTTTTAGATATTATCATATTTACCAACAAAATTAGTGAAAATCACTAAGGCAAGACACATAATACTGCTCACTAATTTCATTTTATTTTAAAATAAAAGAAACCTACAAATGAGGAAATGCGATAATAGTATAACGTATTGCTATTCTTTAAAATCTTTTGGTGCTTCTTATATATACTTTTCAGACACTTTATAATTTATAACATTATATTGTGTGCAATATAAAGGAACCGAAAGTCTCATGTATGCCATTGTAAATAGATACATTCATGTACATGTGGATGTACATATAAATTAAATTACTGTTACGAATCACTTGGAAATTTTTTATAATTTAAAAAATGATCTAACTTCTAAAATGTAGTGTAATAAAAAAAATATATGATAAAATATAAAATATTCTCGTGTGGAAATTTTGCCATGACACTAGCTGGGCCAAAACTAGGAAAAAGTTGACCCCAAATTAGTGATTTAGTCAGGACCAAACCGCAAATGAAATGCCTAACCCAGTTAGAGCCTAACTTATCGACTGACTTGGCCCCAACTTAGCTTTATTTATTTTTCTATTCTCAGCCACATCAAAATAAAAAAATACGTAAAAACATTTATAAAGATTGGAATTTTTAGTTGTCATCCCTAATCGTTGGACTGTAAATTAAAAATTAACAAGTATAATTAGAAGTATGAAAATAACAATGAATGCAAATATAATTTTTACTTTATAATAAGAATAAATTATATTTAGATAATTTTAATTGAAAGGAACAAAATTTTAAAATATCCAATGTGACGTTTATATCATCTAGATTTCGAACACGTGGACCCAACATCTTAACGGGAAAGGAATATTAGAGATCTTCTTAATAAATTCTAATTTACTCTGACCTGAAAAACATAAGACGAAGTATAACGCAATTAAAATAAGAATAATTAAAGATTTTTTAACTTATCGAAAAAAGATTCTGACAAAACATTTTTTTATTTATCCAACGTTATCTGTATTTTAACCATTTAAAGAATCACCAAAGTTTCACAAAATTGAACGCGTTTAAATGGATTCATATAGTTAATTCTACTTTTCATCAATACAATTAAAGAGAGGAGTGAAATTATTTTGGAGCAAGGGACTTAATAATAATAATAATAATTATTATTATTATATAAAATTAGCTAATTTTATGACCTAATTCTGAACAAAAAGTTAAGCTAACTATATCAATATTTGACGTAAAATGTACCTCGAATTTGGAATAAAATTTTTTGAAGTAATAGTTTGCAGGGCACTTGATCATAAATAAGCCTTTAAAGGACGGTCCGAGCTTGTATTTTACAAAAATATTTCAAATTGTTATGTGATCGTTCAACCTAAAAATACCCTCCACTGTTCTGGCTGGTTCGTGAAATAACAATTACGTACGACATTTGTGATTAACGAATTTTCCTATAAAAAGAGAAAAAAAAGAAAAATTAATGCCTATAAAAAAATTAAAGATGCCTTTGTCACAGCGCTAATAAAGCTCAATTCGTGATTAAGGATGTTCAAAATGCAGTAATTTATAATTACTTCGTGGCATATATTTTGTTCGCCTTCTTTGTTTAGAAATTTGAAACTTAACAGAAGGATCTGCATATGCTGTGATATATGAATACAAATAAATCACTTATAATGTATTTAATTACTTTTGTTTTCGTTCTGGAACCTTGGAATTTTGGAAATTGCTCGATGCCTTTGAACGCCACAAGTGCTCTTCACTTTTGGCATTTTTGAAAATTTAATAAGACTTTAATAATTAATACAAACGATATCACAAAAATACTCGACATCATAACTCCAAACCAACCTACTTGTCATCTACTTGTGCTCAAGAGGTTCAATATGGAGCCCGACTGAGAATAGATGCACAGCCAAGTTGATGGCGCTGCATTCAAGAGCTGTGGAACAGATTTGGTTTTAACTAGATGCAGTACAGTAACTCTGTTGTAGCAATAAAATAATTTTTAAAAGTTGAGGCCAAACTCATAATTGGGCGAATATTTGGCATTTTTCACAAGGGTTGATGTGTTTTTTTTTTGCGGAATCAGTTTATAAACGACAGAAATACAGTGCAGTTCATCCTCTTTCCCTTCAACTTAATATTCATCATTACGGTATGATAGGTTTAGTTGTAGCTCATGATTTACAGTCAAACTTCTATAATGTAGCAACAAAGAAGGATCGCAAATACATTATTGGCATCATCTTCTCCCTATATTTTTATCTACTCATGGCACCCAAAGCGAATCTTCCGAATTCTTATGAAAGAGTTAAAGTACGCATAGATGACAACTATGCCAATGTGACTGTACCAATATCAAATAAGGATCCTCTAATTCGCTGGTTCTTCTAAAGGCATGGGTCAGAACTGTGCATTCGCCTAGTGTTTGTATCACAAAAACAAGAATAATACAACTGAGAAGCATACATACATTGG
The DNA here is from genome assembly GCF_010883055.1 of Belonocnema kinseyi. NCBI lineage: Eukaryota > Metazoa > Arthropoda > Insecta > Hymenoptera > Cynipidae > Belonocnema > Belonocnema kinseyi. Next base: position 21,151,716 of record NC_046657.1, on the reverse strand, counting down.
CAGTACTGGCAACAGGCTTGCCCATTTTTTAAATTAAAAACAAATATTTCCATCAAATATAAATGTACATACGTGACGTACGCCGAACAAAGGAGGCTTACTCCGAAAAGTGAGAATTTCCAGGCCGAGCGGTCGAAGTCGACCTGACAGATGCGACGTTTAGGAGAGGGGATGACTCATGAAATCTTCCCTCTCCACCTACCAATGTAATAGCACGCATATAGCGGTGCCGTTACCGCGTTTCACGGACGGGGTATAGATGAGACGCCGAGAAAAGCCAGATTTTACGGGCACCTAATAACTCAATTATTAGCAATAAGAAAGCTCGGAATTTTTTCCCGATGATTCTATTAAAAAGAGCAACTCAAAAACTATCGAAAGATAGTTTCTTCGGCGCACGTCACATATATTCCTTGTGTCAGTATTTCGATGTAGAAATATCTTGTATGAAAGATGAAACTAATGGGCCACATTGGTCCCAACCATGATCCAACATTTATCCAGTCCTCCATCCCTTTCTTGATACACCTTTGTCCCGAACCTGATCCATTCTGCTTGATTTAAAAAAATCAGAACGTACGCATCGCATTTCATGATAACGAAACGCATCGCACAAAGAGTGCTCATTAAATTACATTAACACTCATTAACAACACTCATTAACACTGCGCCATTCAAAGCAAAAACGCTTTAAAATGTCAAAAAAGTACGACTGTTAATTAATGGAAATCGTCGCTTGAAGAAGTAGATGAACTTCTCGGGATTCCACAAACTATTGTTTCGGAAATTTTGAACCAAGACATGCGGATAAGCCGCGTGGCTACAAAATTTATTCAACAGCTGCTGATGGAAGGCCAAAAGAATTATCGAGTGGAAGTAGCCCAGGACAATTTGCAATCAATTAGGAACAACATGGAACTGTTCAAAAAGGTTATTACTACTTATGGATTCAGGGAGAGTTCATAAATCACACGGTCGGGGGTTTACTAACGTTCGACCACTATTTGAAAGACTTTCAGTAATTTGATAGGATTTGAACAAATTTTAGATGATTTTAGGGCATTTCAAATGAATACGAAGTATTTAAAAAAATTTTTTAAAAAAAACCGAATTTAACGAGATTATTAATTATGAACGATTTCCGCAGATTAAAAAATATTTCAAGAAATTTCAAAGGGTTTTAAGACATTTCAAAAAGTTTCGAAATATTTCAAAATTTTAATTTAAGAGATAACAAAGTATTTTATTGACTTTTGAGGGATGCCAGGGGATTTTAATGAGATTTCTGAGATTTGAAGACATTATAAGTGATTCCCAGAGATTCGTAAAGATTCCCACGGATTTAGAAATATTACACGGAATTTCAATGTTTCTCGTTCGATTTTTAGAGGTTTTAAGGGACTTCCACGAATTTTAGAGTATTCTAAGGAATGTTTATGGAATTTTGAAGATCTTAAGCTATTTTAAGGATTATAAACGATTTGACGGAATATCAAAATTTTTTAAGGGATTTCCATAGAGTTCAGTCTTTTTAAAGGGGTTTATAAGAGACTGTGTATGATATCCATGAAATTCAAATGGTTTCAAGTAATATATTACATGATCAAAAAAATGATGATTGAATATGTACTTAGGCAACACAATCTCTGGCAGAGAACTGACCCTAGCGTTCCAGATGACTTCATCATATTTACATACATTGACATCGCTGGACCATTTGTTAAAATAAATTCTAGGCAAATAATATGCTAGCTTCATATGATGGCATATAAAGGTAATATGAAAAAGCTTGTCAAATCATTTTTTGGCAGGTAAGAACTACGTTGAATATTGATCACTGAAAATAAATATTGGTGCCAATAGAATCAATAAATGTCTTGAAAGCAGACAGAAATTATTTGGGTAAAGCAGAACCTACTACTGAGTTAAAAAGTACATCAAAACTCATCACCAATTACATTGTGTTGAATGTGGTGATCACTGCAGTTCTACAAAACATTTTTGTTTCTAATTCATTCTGTCCACTAGCACGTCTTACATTATGCTTACCAGAACATCTGGTTAAGTTTATCAGAATATCTGGCTCTGTTAACCAGAACGTTTTATTCCTAAGCTACCATAAAATTGTCAAGAAAAAATATTTAAAACAAAAGTTTAAAATAGTTACTAGCACCACATTTCTTAATTCATTTAGTTGTGGTATTACCAATTCCTTGAAAAGACGGGGTTACTAATGCCTCTAGTCGGTTGTCCTTACAAAATTTATTCTTCAATTTATTTGAATTCAATTTATATTCTTACAAATTTATGAATGACAGCTATTCAAATGCAACATAATTTAAATTTTCAACTCTAATTTTTAAAAACTAGTGGTGAATTCAAACTTAGATGGTTTATAATACAAAATTTCAATATTTTGACAGTAACGAATTTTGTTATTTCTTTTCCTTGATAAATTCTTCTAGAGTCGGTAATAACCTCCGTTATATATCCCGAACCTAAAGTCTCGACAATTGATGAAATCTAATTCTGGGTATTAACGCTCGGCGAATGTGCAGTTCTGGCACAAAGTTGTGGAAGAAAAGACCTTTCAGAGGATCCTCATTCGATATTGGTACAGTAACATTAGCATGGTTGCCATCTATGTGCACTTTAACTCTTTCATAGGTACGAGGGTAGTTCAATAAGTCCTTAGAATGACCAACAGATGGCGCACGAATCGCTCCAAATCATCTGTTTTCAGTCAGCACCACTCCCGACTAGATA
>NC_046657.1:21144698-21148850 GCF_010883055.1 Belonocnema kinseyi | reverse complement strand
ATAGAGCTCCAAGGAGATTATGTTGAAAAATAAAAAAAAAATTACCCAAAAAAAATTGTTTTTATACTTCATTCTAAGGACTTATTGAACTACCCTCGTATTCGGAAGATCCGTTCCGAATTACTCCAATAATATACTCGTAATCCTCATTTATTGCTCCTACATTGTAAAAATCTGGTTCTAACTCCTAAGCTAGATTTGAATCTAGTACACCGTGATGATGAATATTAAGTTGAATAGGAGGAGGCTGAACTGCGCTGTACATAGGTAGTTTATAAACTGATTCTGCAAAATAAAATTATAATTAGGTTCCATAAGAACCAATTTCTGATTCCAAAGAAGCTGCAACAAAAAGGAACTTCACTTGCTGAAAAAGCACCCAAAACTTTAGATCTCTAAAGGGGCCAATTTGTAATTGAGCCTCTTTCAAAGGGACCTATTTTTCGCTGTACCCACTTCAAAAGTTTATCTCATTAATAAAACAAATTTCACTTTAAAGGAAACATGTAATCTATCTCTTATGGATATTATTTATTGAAGAGAATCGATGTAAAGAATATTACCACATTTAAAATAGATATAATGACTTGATAAATAACACTTGCAGGTCATGTAGCTAACCTGTAAACATAAAGGCCTGTTAATTTTCAAGTAACTTTTCCATAACTGTAAATCGGTTCCCAACATACCAAGTGTTCTGTTTAAAGTTTCTAAAGGAACATTTTTTGGTTTCTAGAGGTTTTAATTGGAACTCAAGTCCTAAAGGATATCAACTTTTATTTAAGCCGCAACTTTAGTAAAACTCCAGTTTTTTCTGTGATATTTCCTCAAATGTACTTGAGTTCTCGGGATTTCAAGCTACTACAGAAAAAATAAGTCTGTACATAAATTAATAGTTTTTTTTACTAGTAATTAGTAAAGTTTCGCTAGTTTGTAGAATTAGGGAGCGCTATGTGTTAGGAGACGATTTATTTTCATTTGAACTATTTGCAATATAGAAAATAAATGTATTTCAATTACAAATGCGTTATGAAATATAGATATCATTGTATTTACCAACAAAAACAGTAAAAATCACTAAAGTGAAACACAGAATCCCTGTCACTGTTCTCATTTTCATGAAATAATTAAAACCCACTTATGAAGAACTGCGTTAAGAGAATACAATGCAATACTAATAAATATTCTTCAGAAATTTACATTATATTATATATATATAGCTGCTGTTTCATTTTGTCTTTATAGTACACTTGTATAACTGTTTCTTTGCTGCACTACGTTCGTTTATATCTTTTTTATTTATAATTTTCTTATCCAAGATAAAACTTCATCTTTTCACACAAAAAATATTAGTCGAATATTTTGACGATTTCATGACACTTTTATGTATAAGAATTTTCAAGGATACATTTACAGATATACATATTTTATTGAAGTACTGTCGCGTATCATTCGAAAGAAATCTTATAATTGTATAAATGATGTAACGTTTTGAATTGCAGCCTAATCGAAACATGTTAATGAGATCATTTATAAATATATTTTATGTCTCATAATTTCGATTAAAACTTCTTAGTCTTTTAGATAAATTATATTTTTTATACTTTCTGAAAATTGTAATAATCATGTAACTTTCTTATGTTTACGAAATTGAAAAACGTCATAAAAATAACTGATAAGGTTGGATGGAGCTGGTTATGAACTACACTGAAACCTGGATTTCCGTAAACTGGGTTTTTGTGATTTTAGAATTGATGGCTTGCACATTTCGGCGATGCGTTTTTTCACCGAAAGAGAGGCGTTTCGCAGTCAAGCGTGACAAACAGCACCAGGGACGCACTCTCAGCGCGTTAGTCGTGTCAAGTTGCATCAAGCGTCCAAATCCAACAGACCTTATTTATGCTAAGAACAGACAGGCACCGAAGAAAAATCCTCCTTTTCTAAATCAGTGATCTCGAAAACATCGAGATTAGATCAAATCTGCACAGGTCAATTACCACATAAAAATAATACCTTGTCACAGATGAGGATGTACAATTTGTTTTAAGAATATAAATTTGATTCTTTTAATATAGTTTCTTTCTTAGTTTGTATCATTTTAAAAAGCCTTCCCATTTTTCGAATTTTGTGTGCGCGTGAACGATAAAAAATAAAAATACAGATATAAGATTAATAAAATTAAAAGGCCTTAGTTTACCCTTTATAATGTAAAATCAGAAAGCGAAATTTGGTGTGTCGTAGATGTTTTTAAAGCGATTTTATTATAGCAACAACGTTTTGAATAACAAAAAGTAAGGTTAAATTTTTGAATAATTATAAAAATGGAGCTCCCTGCTTTGGGATCTGACATTGTATCTCATAATCGAAAAATCCGGTACTTTCAGTTTTGCAGAAATTTTCATTATATGAATCAATATATTTTCTGATTACTCAGCAATCGCGCAATATTTGTTAATGATTCTTTCTTGGTCCAGATTTGAAGAATATGATTTTCACTTTACTTTGTGAATTTAACAAATTCTTATAAACAATTTTCTAGATTTAGCGTTATGTTAAAAGCACAAGATTCCACAAATTATGGTGATGACGCAAAATTTTGTAAGCTTTCAAATTTTTTCAAAATTTTCGAAAAATTTTTCGACGGTCAGTACAATTGTACCAAAAAACAGCGTATAAATGAGGATTCTATCGTTTAGTTTTCAGACAAGTTTAGTTGTTAATTTTACATAATTTAACGATGATATTAGTATAAAGAATGCATTCAAGCACCGAAAATGCAGGATATTCTAGGTTTTGTAGCCCAGAAATGTGATGAAAGGAAGGCAAATTTTTTTGTAATTGTTAAGTCAAGTGTTTTGAACAAAAATGTTATTGGATCATATTGTTCCTAAAACCAAATAATGTTTCTTTAACCAAACGACAACAAATCTTTAGAGATTACCATGCGAAGGGTTAAAATACTTCATTGTAATGTAATTTTTACCATTTCACGTGTACCAAAAATCCTAATGACCTATTTTATTTTTTTAATCATCAGTCTTGGCTAGGACTGGACCAATGCTGGGTCAAAGTAAGGAGAACAATTAAAGCCATTAGTTTCTTCTTCCATAGAGTATATTTTCACAACGAAATGTTACCACACTGCATAATGTAAGTACCTATAGATTTTATAGAATTTTTTTATACTATATAGATACGAATTAGTAGAAAATATACTAATGCAATCAGTCGAATTTTATGTGGTTACTAATATAGTAATTTTATCACCTTCTACTAAATTAGAGTCAATGTCCCGTTGACTTAAGGCCATATGACGAGTGGGTCACGTGACTAGATTCCTACCTTACCGCCACTTTTGTTATTTCCCAACTTATTTTCACACAAAGCGCCACCTAGAGTTGAAAACTTTTGAATTTTGACTTCACTTTCGGGTTCAGCGACCCCAAAAACCCGTAAGTACCAAGATTTATCCAAATCGAGCCGTTTTTTATATTTTCGTCCACCATATTGGATCCGTCATTTTTGATATCTGAATTTCTACTTCAAATTCGGATTCAACGACCCCAAGAACCTCCGGATACAAATTTTCAGGATAAAAAAATATTTCTGCCATATTGGGCACTTTTGGTAGAAGTCTCACTCCCAACGAAGGGGTTAACGAAACTTTCTCATTAAAAACATTGCAAGTAGGATTTTTTCTGGAAAAAAACTACCAGATGCCTGGACTAAACTTATTTAATAGCATTAAGCAAAAAGCGCAAAAAGCAACTGACATATGGGAATCCCCATTTCTCTCAAATTTAATAAAGTTAAACGACGATATATAGCGCTGGCGTCGTAATTCTCGCTACATCTCGAATAAAAATGGAGCAATTATAAGACGAAAGATTATCCAGGCAAGGTTAAAAATCGGAAATTATCTGAGATTCATGTAAAGTTTATCTGGTAAGATTAATTTTGGTTGCGGTGAAGCTTTGACCTGGAATCGATGTAAACTATATGCTTCGTTTTTTCTGTGGTCACATTGACATGGTTGCCATATATGCGCACTTTACAGTCTGTCAAGTTAAAGCGTGGGTGGCTTTCCTCGCAGTCGGTAAGGTGTATCGACATGATTTTGGTGTCAAAATATTAAGAAGAGCTCCCTCTTTC
>NC_046657.1:21128572-21144598 GCF_010883055.1 Belonocnema kinseyi | reverse complement strand
TTGCTCGACACCTTGACAAATGTAATTCCATGTAGAAACATGCGTTTAAATAAAATATTTTAACAAAAAAGTTACCCACGCTTTAACTTGACAGACTGTAACTCTTTCATAGGTATTCGGAAGATTCGTTCTAGGCGCCATGATTGGAAACAAATGAAGATGATCGAAGACTACTCCAATAATGTATTCGAAATCCTCATTTATTTTTCCTACTTCCTCAAAATCTGGTTTTAACTCGTAAGCTAAATTTGAACCCAGTACACCGTGATGATGAATATTATGTTGAATAAGAGGAGGCTGAACTGCGCTGTACATAGATCGTTTATAAGCTGATTCTGCAAAAAGAAATTATAAGTAGGAACCGGGTGCGAACTGAGCTACCGGGTAATCGGGAAAATGCTCGCTGGGTCCCCGGAAAACATCCCAGATAGCACAAAAATTCGGTCAAGAATTCCTGAAACTGCAATCCAATGTTCAGAATGTTGCAATGAAATGTTAAGACTAGGAACGTTGAACCAAAAAGCAGTTTTTTTGCACCTCTTATGTCAGGCCCGGAAATGCGTAGCATGTTTACTTTCTATACTTACTAAAAAATTAAATCCGAGTAAATATAGATTTTTTTATAATTTGAATTTTTTATAAACATGGAAAGGAATCATGGTACGTGTGTTCTGAGTTGTTCCTAGAGGGCCAACATAAATCTGCGCACCCGTATGTGCCATACTAGCCTTTACTTAATGAACCATAGGAACCTTTTCTTAACCTTTCAGTGCAATATTCTAAACCTTGCATTGCTAGTTTCAGGAAATCTTCACCGAATTTTGTGTGCTATGTGGGAACTTTTTTTTGAGCCGTAACTTTAGTAAACCCCCTTTTTTCTATGAAAATTACCTATAGTGTTAGCTAGTAAGTTACTTAAATAAATAATATTAAATACAGAATTAAACAAATTTCCTCACATTTGAATTCTCGTTGTTTCAATTTAATTATCTGAAACTCCCTTGATTTCACTTGTCGCTTTTTGGTTTTTATAAAAACTAGTAATTAGTGAAATTTCACTATTTGGTTGAATTAGGGAGCGCTTTGCGTTAGGAAAAGAATTACACAGCCTCACAAAATTTTTTGCAATTCGAGCTTCACCACTATGTCTACACGTTTTTGAGGTCGCTGAAACCGAATCCGGGTCAAGCCAGCACCACCACTATATAAAAATTAAAAAAAAATTAAACGCATCAGAATTTTGGACTTTTTTGGGGCTCTTGAACGCACCAAGGACCAATTTCTAAAAACCAACCCTGCTTAAAATAATACTACTCCTTATTTAAAAACTTAAATTCGGAAAAAAACAAAGAACACCAGAATTCTGGGCTTATTTTTGGCTCCAAATGCATGAAAATAAAATCCAAAAACGACCCCTATGTTCAAAAAACCACCTCTTGTCAAAAATCAAATCAGCAAAACACAAAATACACTAGATTTTAGGCTTATTTTGGGTTCTTGAATGCACTCCCACAACAATTTTAAAAAACACCACTATGTACAAAAACACCACCCATTAGTAGAAACTTAAACCTGGGCGTTGGCATTTTTGAAAAGCTCAAAAAGCAGAGACTCCATTTGCACTGTAAAATTCTAAAAAAGATTATTTTTGACATAGTCTCATCTGCCAGGTAACCAGGGGTTGACTTGGAATGTGAAGGAGTGAAGCCCAAAAAGTTGTGTTGGTATTTTCAAAGAGCCCAAAAATAATCAGAGACTCTAGTTACACTGTAAAATTCTGAAAAACTTTATTTTTTGACAAAGTCATATTTGCCTGTTAACAAGTGGCTTTTTTTAACATTAAGGGCTGGAGCCCAAAAATCGGTGTTGTTATTTTTTAAAGAGCCCAAAAATCAGTTATCCTATTTACACTGTAAAATTCTACAAATGATTATTTTTTTAAAGCCCTATCTGCGTGGTAACCAGGGGTTGTCTTTCACAGTTTAGGGTGGGAACCCGAAAATCGGTGTTGATATTTTTGAAGAGCACAAAAATCAGAGACTACTTACGCTGCTAAATTCTAAAAAAAGTTTATTTTCTGACAAAGACATATTTCCCTTAACGATAAAAAAAATTCCTTGCTTACAGGCAAATATGACTTTGTCAGGAAATAAACTTTTTCAGAAGTTAACAGCGGAACTAGAATCTCTGATTTTTGGGCTTTTCAAAAATATCAACACCGATTTTTGGACTCCAACCCTTAAAGTAAGAAAAGGCGCCTTGTAACAAAGCTCTCCAAAATCATCATTACTAATTTAGAGACTTCACCTCTTTACGTTAAAAAACAACCCCTGGTTATCAGGCAAATATGAGTTTGTCAAAAACTAAACTTTTTCAGAATTGAACAGCGTGACTAGAGACTCTGATTTTCACGTTCTTCAAAAATGTCAACTACGATTTTTAGGCTCCAACACTTAATTCTAGAAGACAACCCCTGGTTATCACGCAGATAGAGCTGTCAACAAATAATAATTTGTAGAATTTTACAGCTTAAATGGGATCACTGATTTTTGGGCGCTTCAAAAATACCAATTCCGATTTTTGGGCTCCAACCCTTAATGTTAAAAAAGCCACTTGTTAACAGGCAAATATGACTGTCAAAAAATAAAGTTTTTCGGAATTATACAGTGTAAATAGAATCACCGATTTTTGGACTCTTAAAAAATACATTGGGGCGTTTTTTAAATGTTTGTGTGGTGCATTCACGAGCATAAATGATCCGAAAATCGGGTGTATATTTTATTTTGTAGATTTTATACTCGGCAAAGGGATGGATTTTTTTTAACATGGGGTGGTTTTTGTATTTTCCTCATGATTTCGGAAGCCCAAAATTCTGGTGTTCTTTTTCTCGAATTTGAGTTTTTATCTAACGGCTAATTTGATTTTTATTAGGGGACGTTTTTGAAAATTAGTTGCTGATGCGTTCAAGAGTCCAAAAAATGTCCAAAATTATGACGTGTTTGATTTTTTTATGATTATATAGTAAAGGTGATGGTCTGATTCAAGTCTTTTGTGATGGACCTAGAAAACTATTGAATCGGAGAAAACGTCTACACTTAGAAATTTTTGGGATCGCTGAGTACGAATCCGGGGTGAGATTGCCCCCCTGAGGTCTGGATCAAAGTCAAGTGAAGGTCACAATGAGCAAAACCCATTGAATCGACGTGAACCACTACTTTAAAACGTTTTTGGAGCCGCTAAATCCGAATCCGGAATCTTGTTTACCCCATCAGGTCGGGATGCAGGTCATCTCAATGTCAAAATTGAGAAACACTGGAATTGAACTTATCAGGTCGAACTAACCCCGCATTCAATTTCAACGACCCCAAAAACGTTTAAGATTAGAGGTTTTCTCCAATTCAATGGTTTTCTCAATTTTGACCTTAGAATAACCTTCATCTCGGCCTAATGGGGTAAAAGTCACCCCGGATGCGGATTTAGCCACCCCAAAAACGTCATAAGGTAGTGTTTTACGCCGATTCAATGGTTTTTTCTCATTTTGACTTTCAATTGACCTTTATCCTGATCTTATGGGTTCAGTCTGACCCTGGATTTGGAGTTGCGACTTTAAAAACGTGCGGGTATGGTGGTTTAGCTTGGGTTGCGAAATTTTTTTCATGGGGCTATGTTATTTTCATGAAGTAATGTAAACCCACTTATAAAGAATTGGGTTAAATACTAATATAATACTTTAAAATAATATTTCAAATGTTTTAGTGTATCTTATATATACTAGCCGCTTTTTAAGTTTGTCTTGAAATTAACATTCACAGATGTTTAGTATATTCATTGAATTACTGTCTCATGTTACTGATAAAAATTGTATAATTATTGTAAACATTATGTAACGTCTTGAATTTCAGTCTAATCAAAAAACTTCTTTGAGATAATTTCTAAATTTATTTGATATCTAATAATTTGGATTGAAATTTCTTAGTCTGTTATAAAAATGGTATTTTTTCTATTTTGTGAGAATTGCAAATAGCATGTAACTTCCCAATGTATATCCAATTTAAATTTATCATAAATATAATTGATCAGGTTGGATGAAACTGGTTATCAACTACACTGAAACCCGGATTTTCGTAGAATGGATTTTTGTGATTCTAGAATTGATAGCCTTCTCAGTTTGGTGGTGCAGAGAGCGTGGAACCGAAAGAGAGGCGTTGCTCAGTCAAGCGTGACAAACAGCATCAGGGACGAAGTAAAATCCTCCTTTTATCAATCATTTAGTCCGAAAACGTCGAGATTTGATTGAATTCACGAAGTCAATTTCCAGATAAAACCAATACCTTCTCACTGAGATGAGAATATAAAAATAGTTTTTAGAATATAAATCCAATTTATATAATATTGGCTTTTTCTTTGTCTGTTTCATTTAAAAAAGCCTGTCTTTATTCGAAACTTATGTGCGCGTGAACAATAAAAAATAAAACCACAGAAAAAAGATTTATAAAATGAAAAGGACTTAGTTTACCATTTATAAAGTATTACATCAAACTCTCGCTTTCAGTCCAGAGTCGGGGATTACCTTCAAATAGCCTTGGACTCAATTCGGGGGGATCGAAACATAAATAGTCAAGGCCGCCTGAACCTTTTCCAAAGGGACGTACTATTGTGCAATCTACTTGACTGACAAGGGGACCTTTAGGTCTGCTTGTTTTTGTTAAAATTTATACTTTCCTCAATGAAATGTACATAACTGAGGTTTTCTGAGAAAAATCAAGAAGACGCGATTTTGATCCATTTTTGAGAAAAAAGCATTTTCAAAATTGCGAACGAATGGTCGTCGAGCCGGTGTAAAAGTATTTCGAAGCATCGGTAGCTCCCTACTAGAACGCTTTGGCTGATGGCTGCAAGGTTGTGGGTTTGAATCTTGCTATCCACACTTTGTTTTTTTTATTTGTCAAAATGCTTGTTTATTCCAGTTTCGAATAATATTTGACATACGTATGCTCTTTAATGATTATTTATTCCTTATTTTCAAAAGCACTTTGTTTATCGTTTTTTTTTAATATCAATCGTTTGGAAGATTGTGCGTTTGATTAAAATTCTTTATGCTTCAATAGTTTCTAGTAATTATATCTTTAAATTAAAGAAGATCAAAGTGTTTCAAATAAAAATTTCAATAATAAATATGAAATACCAGTGGGTGTAGTGACTCATTTCACAAATATTTACTAACAAGAATTAGAAGTGTCCTGAAAGTGTAGTTCCACGTATTAAAGATAATTGTCTATTATTTATGTTTTTTTGTACTTTCCGAAAAACAATTTACTTTTGTATTTATTGTTTAAATTTTTATTTGCAGCACTTTTTTCTTTCTTTAATTTAAAAACGTAAATACTATAAACTATAAACAAGCATTTTGATCTAAAAAAATCAATAAAACGGGCTCTGAAGTTGTTTATGTAGGGATCAGTCATGATCAACAACTTGTAACACAAATCTTCATTGGTTGCAATCCGACTGATTTTACGGGCATTGAATTCCCTTATCCTCTTGAAAATCTTGTTATTCGCCTATTGGTACTCTTCTGTCAATTGGCCGATAGGTAATGGGGCATTTGCAATGACCTTAGCGCCATGTATGAGGATCTTGCGGACTGTCACAGACATATAGAAACAACTATATAAGCTGACGTAAAGTTTTGCAGTTTGCTGGAAATACCCTCCGAATTTGATAATGAAGAATTTGATTTTTTTCCCAAATGTTCATCATGAAGGGCTTTGGTGAGTATATATAACATGACGATTATGAGGGTGTTTCAGTAAGCGCTTAGCAAACCTTTCCGTCAACCATGGACATTATCATTTTATGCGTGACTTTGCAACGATTCCGACTTCGGCCGAAATTAATTGTTTTTGGTTTGAGTTCACCGATTTCTCTTTGAATCTGCTTTACCTCAGAGATGGTAATCTCCTTCGTTTTCTTTACGTAGCGGAATCGCATTATTCTACAAAGTCTTGATGACCCAGGATGTGGATTTTTCCAAATCGCCAAACATCTACCAGTTTCCGTGTCTATCATCTCCAATGCTAGCGGCACCATCGAAAAAATTAAGATGCTTGCATCAGATTTACTAGGATCAGCGAAAGACTGGTTGTATGGAGTACGTCCAGATGTCCCAACACATCCATACTTTGAAGTTAAAGTCATTGAAAGGTTAGGTCTGTCAACTAGATTTGGAGGTATGATTCCAGGTATTTCCATCAACCGAGACACTGTGTGATCCAGCAAGGCTTGCGTGTTAATAGTCACACTCTCTCCCATTATGATAATATGAGATTCTGGGGGGTAGCACCTTTTTTGGCATCTGCTAGGCTCCTGTTAAGTATGTAGATATCAGCATTTTTAGCTTTCGCTTGCACAAGAATAACTTCATACTGGTTTTCACTCAATTTTGCGTCCTCAATCAGTGCTAATGCCTCATCATCAGTGTAGCGTGTAATTCCTCGTACTTCTGAATATGCTAGTTCGTCAGGCAATTCATCGTGTTCATCATCAGCATTTGACAAAAGTTTACTTATGTCATCAGCGATTTTAGTTTTACCAGAAGATCGCAAAATACTCAGGAATGCACTCTGTATTTCAGAATCAGAATAACATTCCCGAACTTTGAGCAGTTTTCGTCTCTTAGTTGATTTTGAGCTATTCTCGAAATCATCTGAAGGTCTTCTCCCGGAACAAACTCCAACGAATTGAAAAGAGAAATCTGAAAGCAGCCATAAAGCATTCCTGACCCAAAATATTGTTATATTATAAAAAGCTTTTTTCTACTTTTGTTCAAATGTGGACATGAAATAAAATAACTTATCTTCGATTGCTTTCAGACATTCGTCTTTGATATCGTAATTGGCTTCGATATAGCTCAGAAGTTTTCCTCTATCTTTGTCGCCACTTATGATCAGAAAATCACAAAGAACTTGATTCGGAACTTTAAATTAATTCATTGTTAGAACAATGAATTTTATAGAAAATAAAGGTTTTCAATTGAAACTTATGAAGGAATGATTTGAAACTTACAACTGATAAAACTTCATATTACCACAAGAAGAATACGAAAACAAAACATTTCACAAATCTGCACTTTATGAGAAATAATCCTGACTATTTGGACTCAATGGTCGTAAATAATGAAATTCAGGAATACACAAAAATCCAATGGATACGTGCGTGAACTTTTCATTGTCGTTAAAAAAAAACAGCATAGTAATTGGACGTTGAGTGACGAAAAAAATATGAGATCCGGAACAAGTGAAAAGTAAAACAACTGAAAATCAAGAGACGCAAGCGATTTTCAGTTTTTTCATTTTTTACTTGTTCCGGTTCTCACATTTTTCTCGTCACTCAAAGTTCAATTGCCACGCTGTTTTTTTTGGAAGGACATTGAAAAGTTCACGCACTTATCAATTCGATTTTTGTGTTTTGCTGTGTTTTGCGCAAAAAATGCATTTTGTATATACAGAGACGCTTATTTATTAAATTTGTTTATGAAATTTGTTTATAAAAATCAAAAAAATTATACTTCAGGGTTTGATTTCAACGAAATATTAATTTCACTCGACTTCGCTGCGAAAAACGCGATGAAAAGAACTTCCAGGCTTCAATGCACAGCAATAATCGATTTTGCTCATAAATTTGTTTATAACAATTGAACAGATTGCACGAATTTCTTCTAAGTCATTTGGATTTGTTAATTGACTGTAAATATATCATTTTTCATCTTTTTGTCGTAAAATTAATGAATACTACAGAAAAGGCAGCTTAAATATGAAAAATTATGGTTTTTTTGACATTTTGCAACTTGAATAACAAAAAAAAAAATAAAGCCTTTTTAGCAAAATCGCTCATGACAGACCTCTTCAGAATTTAATTAGCTTTAATTTTTAAATAAGAATGAAATCGGATTAAAATTGTAGGCTCTGGATCATTTTGAACCCAAATTTTTTAATTCTCCGCACTGTGCGACAGTTCGAAATAATATTGAGTCGTCTCAATGACCATTCCATCGCAATTTTTAAAATAAATTTTCCTTGAAGATGGGTCCAAATTGCGTCTTCTTGATTTTTCTACAAAAACCTCTAGTATGTACCTTTCATTGAGGAGAGTATCAATTTAAACAGGAAATATCAGGCCTAAAGTTCCCTTGTGAGTAATCGTGCTCTGCGGCCCTTCGAAGACGACTGTCGCAACCGCTCTCATCCTGCTCCCCTGGGAAACTGCGTGAGCCAGCAGTTTAAGGAAGACCGAAAACGGGGGGACAGAAACCGCGAGTTGAGTGAATAACCATTCTCAACTGATGAACATTTCGAAGATAACCACAAATATAAATAATATGCATTGCATTTTTTCGCACCGATTTCTTGTTTAAATATAACTCAATGGATCAGAGTTGGATCAGGCCTGCATCAAGGACAGACTAGAACTGGGCCAATGCTAGTTCAAAGTTGGGACAAAAATGGAGTCCGATACTGTCCATGTATACTCCTAATTTGTATTGCTCTTAAATTTCGGGTATGAACGCTCGACGAACATGTATTTCTGGCGCGAAAGTTCGAAAAAACAAATCATTCAGAGGATCCTTATTCGATATTGGTACAGTCACATTGGCGTGGTAGCCATCTATGCGTACTTTAATCCTTTCATAAGTACTCGGAAGATCCGCCCTAGGTGCCATGACTGGAAACAAATGTAAAGAGAAGATGACGCCAACAATGTACTCGCGATCCTCATTTATTATTCCTACATCGTAAAAGTCTGATTGTAACTCAAAAGGTACTCTTGAACCTATCATACCGTGATGATGGATATTGAGTTGAATGGGAAGGGGATGAATTACGTTTTGCACATGTCTTTAATAAGTTATCGTAAATCAAATCAGAAACTGAAAATAAATGGAAGAGTTTTGAATATAATAATATTTATAGAATTATTTGAATAAATAATTGAAAATAAATCTTCTCTCGGCTCTAGCAAGGATAAAAAATGTGTAGTTTTCTGTTCTTCAGTTTATGTTGTGTATCATTGTTGTGATATTTTCAGAAAAAAACTTTAGAAAATTAAGGATATTGTTTCGAATGTGCTCATTGATAGAAATATTAATTAATTATCTTGTTGATTACCGTTTTCTGTCCTATATCAAATTTGCGTATATAAAATTTCAAAGATAACTTATAATTATGGAAAATGGATTTTAGGAATTTTTAGGTATATACGTATCATATGTATTATTTACAAACTAATAAAATAGTTTCACAATTATTCGTTTTAAAGAATACGAAATAGAAAACAGTTTTTGGTTTTTCAATATATTATTTATTGCTATCGTTAATATCGCAAACTATAAATTATATAATTAGAAAGATAAACGTTTTCTTTCGGCCTGCTGGCCTTAAAAAATTGACTTGCCTACACTTCCATTTTTTTACAGAATTTTCTTACAACTACGTCTTACAAAGTACTATCCGTCCACACCTTATAACTAATCCGTTCGCTCCTATAGCCTAACCTTCCTTGCTGCGCCTCGCCTCGCCCCGCACGCATTTCGCTCTTTTGTCGCTATGCCTCGCATTACCAGCCTCTGTCTCCGCGGCTAACACCTAATACTTAACTACTATTTACAATATTCACATTTCTCTTACATCTACTTCCTCTCCTATTTGCCATATTTCCTTCTCCATTCCTCTTCCTCCTTCCTTCTTTTCTTCTCTATCTTACACAACATCTCCTTCATCCATGCTACTGCCCTTTTGTCACCCCTTTCATGCAACATTACCTCCATGCTTATCCCCCACCTTTCCACCTCTTCACACTCCTCCAACCAATGCTCCAATTTTGCATCCCCCTTCCTCATTCTCGCTATAAGTTCCTGACTTCCTTGCTCTCCTTTCTTACAGAAATATTGCGCTGGCTCCCTTGGCATAATCCACACACAGTTTCCGTTATACCTTGACTCTCTTAATCTCTCCTCTCGTTCTGCCTTCTCTTTCTTCATGCCATTCTTTTGAACCAACTCATATACCTTCCTTCCTCGTGCATTCTGCTAGCTTCATCCATCTGCAATCCATTCGTTCTAAAATACCTTTCCCTTTCTGCTCTGTTAAAATACCTTTCCCTTTCCTGTTATAATCCCTAAACTCGTTATTGCTGTTTCCATCCTGACAATATAGTTCGCCGTATTCCTTAATAACCCCAGTATCCACTTTACATACCTCTCCGGTATCCTATTTACGTCCTCACTTACCTTTCAACCCCACACGTTCGCTCCGTAAAATAAGACACTCATCACTAGGGAATCAAACAATTTCATTCTCCTTTCAAAATCATCTGCGAACAATCTCTTCCCCAGCCCCCACACGTGCCTCCTCACCACATTTGCCCTTCTCACTCTCTCTTTTATATGACCATCCACTCCCCCATTTCTTCGAAACAGGAAGGCCAGGTACACAAACTCTTTCACCTCCTGTACCGCTTTTCCCTTCCACTTCCACTCCCCTCCCCCATCTCTCCCACCTCCTTTTCTGAACAACATAATCTTCGACTTGTCCGCATTTAACTCTAACCTATTCTTGTCCGAGTAACGTCTCAACCTCTTCATTATCTCATTTAAAGCCTCTTCGGTCTTTGCCAACAGCACTATGTCATCTGCATATGTGACTGACCATATCCTGACTCCTCCTACCCTAACTCCTCCTACCACTCCGGCCGCTAGCTTACTTTCCATATCAGCCATCAAAATTACAAAAAGCGTTGGGCTAAGCGGGCACCCTTGCCTCAACCCCCTATCCATCCAGAATCCCTCCCCTCCTCTCACCCTATCTTTCGTCTCCTCCTGTACCTCCAATACCCTCTCTATCAGGCCCCTCTTCACTCCCCTCTCTTCCATTGCTCCCCACAATCTCCCCCCGTCCACTGACGGGAACACGCTCTTTAGATCTACAAAAAACGCGTACACTTTGGCACCCTTTTTGGTTAATTCTCTATCCACCACGTGTTGCAAGACGTAAATATTGTCAATAGTGCTCCTTCTCTCTATAGCCTGCCTGCGTCTCCGAAAATATTCCTTTCCCTTCAACATCCTTTCGCAAGCCTATCTGCTAACACCATCGCGTATATTTTGCACGCAGTATTCATGAGAGTAATTCCTCTATAATTTTCCTGCCTTTCCCTATCCCCTTTCTTATACAGTAGTACGATCATCCCCTCTCTCCACAGTCTTGGGAATCCCTCCCCCCTTCATACTTTTTTCACTACCCCCTTCAGCCTCTGCCTTACCTCTTGTGTGCCAAACAGCCACGCTTCGTTCTCTACCCCGTCAATACCTGCTGCCTTCGTTTTTTTTCAACTTTCCTATCTGCTTCTCAATCTCCTCGTCGTTCAGCTCCTCTGCATCTACCTCTCTGTTTCTTCTAATCCCCTCATCTCTCTTTCGAGTATCTGACCCCTGAAATGAATCCTTAAAAAATGTCCTCCATACGTCGCTCCCTATCTTCTCACTTATCCCCACCCTTCGTTTCCTAAACCTATTAATTATCTTCCACACGTCCCATTTTGTCTTAA
The DNA here is from genome assembly GCF_010883055.1 of Belonocnema kinseyi. NCBI lineage: Eukaryota > Metazoa > Arthropoda > Insecta > Hymenoptera > Cynipidae > Belonocnema > Belonocnema kinseyi. The sequence continues at coordinate 21,132,997 of NC_046657.1, read as the reverse complement.
CACTTCACAACTTCTCTTCTAGCTCTTTTTCTTTTTCCTGCTCTTTCTTCTCACACATCGCCCTAAACTCCTTCCTAATTTCTACGTACTCCTCCCTTTTCGCGGTTCCTTCCTTCCACTTCCTGTACTTCTTGTTCACCTTTCACTTCATCATTTTACACTGCCTATCCCACCACGGCTTTACCATTCCTTTCTTCTTTTTCATAAATACCTTCTTTTGCACACAACCTTTCACTTTCTCTTGTAGATCCTCCCATATCTCGTCCGCGGTCTCCCCCTCAAAGCTTACGTTGCCCAACTGCTCCTGATACTTCTCTATCGCTTCTCTCGTCCATGACACCCTCTCCCCTAACAACCCTTCTTCCTCACCCTGCCATTCGCCAGCCTCCCCCTGTATCCACAAACTCAATGGCTGATGGTCTGATTCCACCCTTCCTTCCACTGCGAATTTCTCTATCTCCTCAAACCCACGCATATTCATAATCACGTAGTCTATCATCGATACACCCCTCTTATACAAATTATATAATTATAGGAAATTAATTTATTGATTTCTAATAATACTGGTATAAATTTTTTTATAAATAAGCATGGTTTCATTTTAAATTGTATCTTTAAATATATTCAATAATAAATTACATTTTCTGAATGCAACTAAAGAATTTCATTACAAATACTATATTTAAATTAATCAATCATTGTATACAGTGATTGATTTGTTTAATTTTATCATTAACAACTTTTTGTTCAGAAAGTCAAATGATTTTCTTTGAAAATACAAATAAACAAAGTACGTAGGTAAATTAAATAAAAAATACAAATATTAAAGTTGACTGAATCCAAGAGTAAAAATCTAAAAATTTCTATTGAAGTACAATCGTTTTAATTAAAACAAAGAACACAAATATAATTGTACTCGACAATATTAGATTGTGAATTATTTATTAAAATATAATGTAGAACGTAAATTAACCTTTATAAATAACATAAAAACGTCAACTAAAAAAATATAATTCTTGAAAAACAATTTTGAAGAGTACATTTTTTTAAACATAAAAGAATTGAACATTTATAACATTAATATAAAAATTTTAATCTAGTTCATTTTTATTAATTTTAATTAAAGTTATAACCTAATCGAAAGCCTTGGATAGGTAATCTTATTGATTTTCCTTTTATCTTTACAACAACAGGGTTGTTTCCAAAGTCAGATATCATTTTTCCAATAAATGGATCTTATAGAATATACAATTACAATTATAAAAACGCTCATAAAATATTTTTTACATATTATTTACTATTTTTAATTCAATGTTGAAATGTAAATTTTTTATCACGATGTCGATTGGAGGGCCCCTTTGACGTCAAAGGGGTCGGATTTTCCATCAATTACAGCTCACGTGTCAGTGATTCTCAAATATCTTTTCTGTGCCAATGATTTGTTTTGGTTATCTGTACATCGAAAATAGAAGTCGCAAAATATTGTTTAAAAAATTTCAAAACAGCGTTTCGTAATCTGATAATTTTCTTTTTATAGAAAAAAGTCATGAAGATAAATTGTTTAAGTTTCTAAGTACTATGAACGACTGTACATAGAATTTATAAATCTTAAAAAAATGTGGTTTCAAACATTTTTGGTAAAGTTTTTCTTCTTTTGACTTTTTTTCATATCATGCGTTGTTTGGCTTAAAATGTTCATTTTAGTTTGTTTTTTTGGATTTTTAAAATGCTCTAACTCTGATAATTTTCTTTTTATAGAAAAAAGTCGGACGGATAAATTGTTTAAGCTTTGAAGTACTATGAACAACCCTGCATAGAATTTTTACATCTTGAAAAAATGTAGTTTCAAAAATTTTGTGTGCGATCAAATTTTGAATTTTCAACTTTTTGACCAAATTGAAAAAGTTTTTATCATAGTCTTGTAGGGTTTTCTTGTTTGTTTACGCCTGAGTGCTCGTCTGAGTGACAACCGCAGACCCCGCGCAGCTCTTGTTACACCTACCTGCGGCGCGGCGTCGATTCTCGGAAGGGATATAGAAGGGAGGGCTATTGAAGGGTTTCACCATATTAAATTACTTAAATAAATAATATTTTTTAGTTTGTCATACAAAATTAAATTAGTACAGTAGAGAATACAGAAAAAGCAGTCCAAGAACAGGTTAGCAAGCATCCTAAAGTACGAGTAAGTAAGTGGTACACTGGAAATCCCATTTAAGTCGTTCCTAGAATTTTCTCAAAGGACATTTTAACAAAATTTTTATTTAAGGGCATTGCATGGTGTTGAATTTTGGCCTCACATTTTTGGAATTATTCATATTTTCAAAACCATACAACTTTAAAAAAAATGCAATTTTAAATTATTTTAGACAATAATATAGGTTCTAATATGATAAAAGAAAAAATTTTTTTTTTTAATATATTGTAATTCAATGTACTTTCATCTTTCATTTTAAAAAATATATGGTAACTCTTCTGGAACATCCGCCAGGTCAGTTCCTAATGATTTTTTTATGGCCGTATTTCTTCTAGGTAAAACGAGTAACTTCTGATATTTCACTCCAGCTAAAGCAACAGTTGTTATTTAATAACAAAGTTTAAAGTTCTTTTGTCCAAGATTTCAGTGATACCATTTCTTTAGGAGTCTTTCAAATTCATGCAATGACAAAAGAATTATAAAAAATAGAGATTATTATATTTACCAACAGGATTCGTAAAAATCACTAAGGTGCAACACAGAATATCGGCCGTTGTTCTCATTTTCAAATAAAAGAAACCTGCTAATGAATAATTGGGATAAGAAAGTAATTAATTAATATTTTTTTAATGTTTCAATGTATATATCAGTTAAAGAATTTGAAAGAGATAAGGTTTCAAGCTAAAAAGTCTAAAATAGACATCTGTCAGCACCGAAAAGATGCACTTTAACCAAGAAAGATGATTTTGTAACCGATTAGTTGAATTTTTAACAAAAAAAGTAATTAATTTAAGACCGACGAATTGCATTGACAATTAAGTAATTGAACTTTTAAGCAAAAGAAACGAATTATTCAACAGATAGTTGAATCTTTAAACCAAAGTCACGAGCTTTTTAGAAAACACACGTTCAGAAAAAATTATGGTAAATTTCCCACAAATGTATTGGAAGTAATTAAACCATACATATATTTAAATTGTGAATGTATCGGTATGGGAAAATATAGTTGTACGTGTATTGGACTTTTCTTATACCGAGTTAGTATTTTGCCAATACTTGGGTATGTGAAGAATGCCAATTGTCCGATACGTTGGCTGTATTTTTCCCATACCCAAACATGGGAAAAATGCCAATTGTACTATATACGTTGGTTGTATTTTACCCATAACCAGTTTGTTTGTTTTTTCACGTAAAATATTTTTTTTCTTGTTTAAACTCGAAAAGATTCGATACGTATTTTTTATTTCAATGTGACACGCAAAGTTTTTGAGAAAATTAAAAAAAACATTGTATGTTAAAAAATGACCTTTTTCAATTGCTTATACTGCAATATTAAAAAAAAGATATGAAAATTCATACGGAAGATAAAATGTGGTCCTTTTCCTCAACTTTCAAAAATAAAGCATACTAATATCCACTTTAATTATTTATTTCATAATATAAATCAAATATTTATAAGCAAATAGATTTTTTTCAATTTGAACCTGTTAAAAAAAAATTACTTTAAAGAGTGAACTAAACGTTTTTCTTGATCTGGTAAAAATTTTGGAGTGAGTAATCAAATACTTTCGAAGCAATGAATTGAAAAATCATATATTTTGATGTTGTTAATTTAACATATTCAAGATTTATTGCTATTAAAAAATTTATTGCTTGGAAAGTATTTGAATACCCACTCCAAAATTTTTATCAGATCATAGAAAACGTTTAGTCCACTCTTTCAAATAAAAAATTTGAAATTAGGTCTAAATTGACAAAATTCGATTTATTTATAAATATTTAATTTATTATTATTAAATAAATAATTAAAGTAGAGTTTACTATACTTTATTCGAAAATTGCCGAAAAGGCCCACATTTTATCTCCCGCATGAATTATCATAACTTTGTTTAATATTGCAGTATAGGCGGTTAAAAAAAGCTATTTTGGTATTTTTTTTAACATAAATTTTGTTTAGGATTTTCCTCGAAAAATTTTCGTGTCATATTAAAATAAAAAAATACGTATCGCATATGTTTAAGTGTTAAACAAGAAAAAATCTGGCCGCTGCGCGTGCACGCTCTCATCACGCGCCATGCGCGCGGCTCGCTCCCCGTGATTGTGAATTCTCTTTTGTTAAAGCTCCTTCGGCTTTAACGAACACATTCTGATCACGATTTTGAATGGTATTTTATGATTTAAACTTTACACATGCGGTCTACTGAGCAGCCTTAACGTTTTTTAACTTCTAA
>NC_046657.1:21118327-21128472 GCF_010883055.1 Belonocnema kinseyi | reverse complement strand
TATGAAATTGTTGCATGACAAAATGTAATTTTTGGATTTTCCATTATTTTGTATTGTGTCAAAATTTCATTTTTTGATTTTTCAACAAAATTAAAAAAGTTGTTATGACAATTTTGTAGGGCATTTAGAAATGAAGCTATTTCTTCTATTGCCTTTTTCTCATATCGTCCATTATTTGACTTAAAAGGTTCCTTTTCATGTGTGTTTTGGAATCTTGTAAATGCTTTAACTCTGGTCATTTTTGGTTTTATGAAAAAAGTCATTAGGATGAATTCTTCAACTTTTCGAATACTATAAACATCCGCAAAGAAAATTTTTGAATTTTAAAAATGTGGTCACAAATCTAATACCTTCTCTGCTGACAATGTAAAAAAAACATGCACAAAAATTTGTTTGCTCTACTTTCGGTAAAAAATGTCATCTATTTATTTTTTCTTATCTTGTGTCGTGTGTCGAAAAATTTAATTTTTGTATTTTCAATATTTTTTTATAAATAAAACAAAAACTACGTGTCCTATAAAAAAGTGATTAATAACCAATTTGTAGATATTTTTTGGGTGCACAATGTTTGTCTTATAATTTTTCTCCTATCTTGCATAATTGGACCAAAAAATGCAATTTTTGATTATTTCTTGGGCGGTCAAAATTTGCATTTTTAATTTTTCAGAAAAATTCAAAAAGTTGCAAACTTTACAAAAATCTAATACCTTCTCTGATGTGAATGTAAAAATATATTGCGTGAACAAAAATTGTTGTGACGAATTGTGTCTGGAATGCCCCTTATACTACATTACCTTGAAAAAGATCTAACAGCACTGAATAATGTTCCATTCAAAATATTTAACTGTTTCACTGCTTAAACTACAACATGTTTCACAATTGTATACTTAAACTATATTGAATTAGACGCTCGTCTAGAATTTTTCCTCTCATGTTGTCTTCTACTCATATTTGAGAAACATTTCTAATTCTAATAAATGTTATTGCACTCAAAATTTTGAATTGTTTCACTGCTACAACTTCATAATGTTTTAAAAGTTTGTACTAAAACTATTATGAATTAGACGCTTGACGTCATGATTGTATTATATTCTACTCCTTCTCCTCCATTCATCATAGTGACCGCACATGCGCACTTCACTAAGATGCGCAATGTGTAGCCGCGCATCAAAGTTCCATACATGGTAGAAGTTTTACCATTTCAGTGTATGGTATTCTCGACGTGTATGAGAAATTTACTTAACGTAGTAGCCCTCACTCATGAGCAGATAAAGAAGTTCATCCACCACCAACCACCGCGACAGGGGCGATAAAACGTCTCCGTGCCTTCACGACTACAGTAGGCACACCGCGTGCGATCACGGCAGCCCTGATCACCTCTTCAGAGTTGTAGTTAAAGGCTACTTCGAAGTCCATGAAGATTCCAATCGCGAGGCCTTTCTGCTTCAGATATCCTACAATTATTTTAACTGCTGTGCTAAGGGTCGCCTCAGTCGAGTGACCATCCCTATAGGCTCGTGAAGACGACTACTTCACATGACTTTATCGCGGATATATCTGTCCACGAGGCTTTCCACTGTTTTTAGTAGAAAAGATGTGAGGCTAATGGGTCGAAAATCCTTGGGTGAAGCATAACCGATCCTGCTTGCTTTCGGAATGAAGACTACTCTCGCACCCCTCCATGCCGTCGGAACATAACCCAATGTCAGACTAGCGCTAGCAAGTAACGCACCGGGCCTATGATGATCTCACCAGCCCTATGTAAGAAGACTGCGTATATGCTATCCGGATTAGGAGACTTGTAAGCACTGAAGGACTTTCGGTGCCACCTGACCTTGGCTAGGGTAACAATCTCGTTGGCTAACGCCTGTTTCGGGCCCAGTTGGGCCGTATGCGCCTTTGATTGCCTCGGAGGTGTAGTCCCCTCTTCTCCTAACATTGTGAAGCCCGTAAAATATGCCTTGATCATGTGAGCCAATATATCCCCGTCAGACTCTGAGTATCCCCCGCCGGGCAATTTTAGAGTGCAAAGAATAGCATCCGGATTTCGAGAAAGCAGCTTATCCAGTCTAACCGCCTCTACTCCTTTCTCGATATCAGTGCAAAAGTTGTTCCAGCTTTCATGCTTTGCCTTACATATTGCATTCCTATATTCATTCCTCATCGTTGTAAATAAGGTCCATAGTTCCTTCGTTTTGCCAGTGCTTGCACGTCTGAACCTCTTTCTGGTTTTCCTTCGAAGCTCTTTGAGTTACATATTCCACCCGTATGAAACACTGTGGAGTTCTTTTCATGACTACAATAAACACACCATGTCCAATAATGGCTGCCCTAATCACCTCTTCAGAGGTATAATTGAAGGCTTTTTCATTGTCCATAAAGGTTCCAATCGCGAGGCCTTTCTGCTTCAGCTGTCCTTTAATTAGTTTTACTGCTCTGCTTAGGGCCGTATCGGTTCGAGTGATCAGCTCAACAGGCGTGTTACTCCTTGTGAAGTGGCCTACTTGACAAGACCTTATCGCGAATATGCCTATCTGCAAGTATTTTTACTGTTTTTAATTGAACATATGTGAGGGTGATGGGATAGAAATCCTTCTGTGAAGTATAACCGATCCTGCCTACTCTCAGAATAAGGATTACTCTCATACCTTCCATGTCGGCGGAACATATTCCAAAGTCAGACTAGCCCTAGCTAGTCTCAGGCGTGGCCCTATGATGATATCTCCAGCCCACTTCAAGAGGCCCAGATATATGCAATGCGGGCCAGGAGACTTGTAAGCACTGAAAAACTTCAAGGTCCACCTGAGCCTGGAGGGGGTAAAAATATCGTTGTCTGACCGCCATTTAGAGCCCAGTGGAGCCAAAGGTTTTGGTGAGGCAAGGTATTCTCGTTCGACTCTCAGCATTTTCTACCGGGAAATTTGAGACTGCCGAGAATATCATCCGCGTTTCTGGAAAGCAGCTTATACACCTAACCGTATCAGCTCCTTTCTCGATGTCTGTGCAAAAGTTGGCCCAGCTCTCTTGCTTTTGCCATACGTATTTTACCCCTTTATTCATCTTTTAGGAATCTTGTAGGTCGACAATTACTTTAGTAAGTAGATTTGATGGGTTCCGAGAAAATCTTGGCTGGCATCAACAGGGTATTCAGGTCTCTGATTGACCTGGGCACCGATGAGAGTCCACTCTTTTGTTCCGTTGAAAACTGATCCCAGTCCGTTCTGCTTAGATGTCTGGTTCATTAAGAACCCGCGGGTTTAATGGATTTCTACTAGTATTCTATCTGTGACTGATCTGAGAGAGTACGTTCATCTGAGAATCTCCAATTCTTGATATTATCTCTAAAACTAATGGTACCGAGAGAGATGTCAATGACTTCCTCCCTGACCAAGTTCCGAAAAGACGGAGTGTTTCCCGTGTTAAGAATATCTAAATCAATAGTGATTGGGTATTCCAGTAGATTATTACCTCTTGAGTTGATGTCCGTGCCGCTCCACAAAGTATGGTCGACGTTAGAATCACACCTTGGCAGAAGATGAAGACCCCTTTCCTTGCAATATACCACCAGTGTACACACTACCACTGGTGCGTTGGTATTGAAATTGAAGCGCTTGGCATGCAGGTTTGAGACAACAAATTAAATTTTCCATTCGATAGTTTTCCTTTTTTTCTGTCAGTGATTAAAAAATGTAAAAAATACCAAAATAATCTTTTTTATTTCATTTCACCCTACGCCTAGCTACTTGAGGTCGCTTTTCTGACCTTTTCTCGGAAATTTTTTGCGATTATCTCAAGAACTGTTCGTATTATGTAAAGAAAAATTAAGTCATGATAAATAGAGGAGTTTGTTGAAGAAGACGATTTTATAACATTTTCAACTTTATTTCAATAATAAAAAATCAGTATTGGGTAACTTGTAAATAAGATACGCCACCTCCGCAAACATAAGGTATTCACACACCGAAAAATATTAGAATTGAATCAAGAAAATATTGGTGCGAATACGGACGATAAAATAATATTTTGTTAAATATTTAACTTTTTGGTGGAAAATTCCTTTCATTTTTGGTTGAACACCAATATTTTTTACTACAAGTTTATTATTTATAAGTTAAAAATTCAACTATTTCGTATAAAATTCATGCGTTTTTTTAAAAGCGTTTTTATTGAAAAAATCAATCTTTTTTTTTTTAATTCAGCTTTTCGTTTGCAAATTCAGAAATTAACATATTCCATTTTTGGTTGAAAACTTATTCTTTTCTTTTGGTCAATAATAATTCACCGATTTGGTAGAAATTTCATGTATTTTGTATTATTTCTTTTGTCACCCATGCTTTCTAACCTCACCTGTCATTCACCTTACTCAGAAAGAACTAGAAAGAATTGATTCGCAGCACTCATTTAAAACTTGAAATCCCCCGAGAAAAGACAGCACAAGGGCAGTTATATATATTATTTACAATTTAAAATTGTAATGTCTAATTTTAATGTTGAAAAACACGCTAAATTTGTAGTATATTAATTAGATAGATAAACATTTATTTTTCGGCCTACTGGCCTTAAAAAATGGACTTGCTGACACTTAAATTTTTTACAGAATTTTCTTACAGCTTCCTTTTAAAAATTAACATCCATCCACACATTATCTCTAAGCCGCTCGCTTTTATGGCCTAGCCTTCCTCGCTTCGCCTAGCCTCGAACGTCAGCATTGTCGCATTGTCAGCACAGCAAGAAAAAGTACTTAATTTAAGTCGAAAATTCGGCTCATTTTAAGGTGTCACAAAAAGAAGCATAGGCAATCTGAAATTAAGAATTACATCTGGAGATTAAATTAAATGAATTAGCTTCCTAAAACTCAGGTTGGGACTATTTGAAATTCATGGAGGCACGACTTGAAATTCAGGTATGCTCGCTCTTAACATGAAAATATATACGTTCGAAACTTCAAGCGGTTATGTTCAGATTCACCTGTTTGCCCTAGTCGCTGTCAGTAAATATAGGCAATGTCAATTTAAAGTTTACGCATGTAATATTTCATTCATTTTATTTAAAACATATCCTGTCTGTTCATAACATACCTTTTTTTATGCTGTAAAAATAAGCGTTAAACACCATTCACTCTTCACCCGCTGGAAGCGCAGAATATTATTACTATTTTATAGTATCTGTCACTGAGCAGCTATGTATTAGTGGTATTATAATCGTATTAGCAAAGAAAAAAAATTACGTTTACTCCTCAGTTCACATGTCTCACTTCATTATTAATTAAACACTGTTATTATTTGTAATTACTATATAACATAACCTATATTGTTTTGACACTTGTATCCGTTTGAAGTTTCGAACGCAACCATGGAAACTATCATAAACTTGATCCGCAGATGCACGGACTTGACGGAATGGCCAATCCGAATGAAACTTTAAAGGCGCTAAATATGAAAATACCCCTGTATAATGGTTTCTGCCCTTCTGTTATGCAATTCGGGTAGCATTCAACTCGCCATGTATGTAAGCCCCAGCGTGTCCACCCTGTATATGTTACAGGCAAAGCCTGATGTGCCGTCACACCGCAGTCTGCCTAGTCCCTCCGCGAATTGAATGAGCGGTGTCAGGCAAAGTCCGAAGTAGCACTTTCACGTCGCACTTTGCCTAGTCAAATCGCGAAGTGCCGGACAGGCTCAGGCAAAGTCCGGAGTGAAATGAAAACCTTTGGGGTTTGTTTTTCCCTCTGCACAGTGGGCTGGCTCGGGAATTTACAATTCAAAATAGTCTACAGGTCGCAATTGCGAACGGATTCGTAAGTTTTTTTTATAAATAATCAGCATTGAATTTTTAAGATAACTTATTGAGTACATTCATCAATTTTTGTTTAAGTGTAGTTATTTATTCGACTCAAGTTAAAAAAAATAATAGAAAAAACTCGATATTTATCATATTTAACGCAGATAAACTTAGAAAACATAAATAATTAATTTTTAATATTATTATTCTATAATGTAAATGATTTCCTAATTCAAGCCTTTTCCGGAAGAGACGATTATTTGAAGCGAATTCATAGATATATATTCTATACAAAGCACAAGTCTAATATTTGTAATAATTAGATTATTAATAACAATAATGGTTTTTAATTGTTTTATTTAATGAAAAATGATTCAATATACGTGTAATACGTGATTACAAACTTTTTTTTAACAAAGCACCTATTTTTTACTTTATCTTACTGGTTTTGTTACAAAGATTACCATAAATTAATTTATTATTAATTTTCGAAATGATGAAATGCATGCAAAAGTTATTACTAATATCATCAACGATAAAAAATAAAATGTTTTAAAGAAAAAACATCTACTTCAAAAAATCTATTTAGTATTGCAATTTTATCAAGGCAATACTTAGCAAAGGCATACATGAAAATAAAGAGTAAAAATTTATATATTCAGTGAATTAAAAAATTAAAAATTTTAGGGAAAAATGTCAGACTTAAAATTTAAATAAGTATCAGTAGAGGCGGGGTAATTTATTTTATAAAAGGTCTATATGTACGAGTTAAATATACAATTTATTTTATTTATTACAACAAGTTGTGGATGAACGACATTTTAAATTGCACAAGATTTTTAGTAATCCATTTTTTTGTGGAATTGCATCTAACGTAGCCTTGACCTCCAAAGCGAGATTCTTTATTATTTGTAGTACGCAAAGATATAGGTTCATTAGGCACTCCACTAATATCTAAAAACTTTTCTTTGCATACATCAATTTGATTTCTAGAAAATAATGTATTTATAATTCCTTGATTGCTACTAACTTTATTATATAACCTTCTTTTGTTTCTTCCATTACTATTCGAATTATATTTTTGAAATCGCCTTTACTTCGATCAACGCTGGGAATCGGGACTTTAACGGAAGAACCTACATCAATTTTACCAAACTTTTTGTTTAACGCAAACGCAACAGAAGATAGTGGATCCCTCAGCTACTGAAACAATATACAAAATCGCTTGCGAAAACTTCTACAAAATCGACTAAAAAGGTTTTAAATACAAAACAAAGAAAGAGCAACAAATAGACTTTAGAACCTTAAAATCTGTAGAAAAAATATTTTTAATTATTTATTACTGTTTATGTAAAACGTTATAAATAAATTGAAAGTTATTATCTTAAAGCTTTCCACATAAAAAACACAAATAAATGAAGAAAACATTTAACAATTTTTTTACTTCTATATAAATTAGAAGTAGAAATTATCGCATAGCGTAACTTTTAGATCTTGTAATCAGCTATCTCTGAAAAAAGCTTCAGCAAAACAAAAAAGATAGCCTTTCGGAGAAAATCGCATTTGATATTTTTTCGAAAAACAGCTATAACTATTTTAATTTTCAACTTTGTGAAAAAATCTAAACGCGCAAAGAAAGAGCATTAGAATGAATGATTTATTAGAAGAATGATTTATTAGAATGATCTGATTTCAATTGTAATCGATCAACTAATTTCAAGTACTTTCATTAGGGTGGTCTATTGTTTATATGAAAAGAAAAAATTCGAAAAAAAATCACACAATAGCGTCATTAAGAAGGCAAGTTAATCAAGAAACGTAATTAAAAATTTTGTAATAACTAAAATCTCTATGGTAAATAGTAATGCTAATGTTTTCTATCACACGGTAATTAAAAATTGAATGATGAATAGAAATAATATGGTAATTATGACATTTTTATAAGTAAAAAGTTATTAAATGCAAAATGAAAAAGGAACAAGTTAGGCTATTGTGCAAACTGAAATTCCTACGTCTTTCGTTTCCGTAAGCGTGTATGTTATTATCAAGTGATGATTTCTGCAGGCTTTTGAATCTCAATGTGGGCTTTTCTTCCTAGAACATAGTTTGAATTGCATGCAAAGATTTAAAAACAATTTCACTTTCATAAATAATTATAAATTCCTGCCTTTATAAAAATACTCACCAAACATCGCCTTGAATGGAGTTTGTTTAATAGCACTATGATACGCAGTATTTTTTTGGATTTGGGAGAACCTTAAGCCTTCGATCCATTTTAAACTGTTATTTTCTTTCATCCAAGCTCTTAGAATTTTTTGAACATCTTGATTTGCTGGTTCTACATTTGCTTGACTTTGAGTGTGTCGAGGTTTCCCATAAACAATTGAAAGTGTTGGCTATAAAACTTTAAATTCTGTAATTTCTTTATTGACAAACACTCTACCGTTGTCAGGTTGAAGAACTGAGAATGCTCCATAGTTCCAAAAGATATCCAGCAGATGACGAGATAATTCTTCAGCAGTTTTATATTTTAAAGGCTTCACAATCACAAATTTTGTAAAATGATCTTGATAGTTCATTATAAATTTAAAATCCACAAGATGTGCTTGATCAATCGCGTCAAATATTTCGTTATCACACAAAAAACATTTCACATCCTGCTGCTTTTCGGAAAGTGGCGTAATCAGTTTCTTATGACCTCCAACCTTGAGGACATCGTAACGTTTAAGACGCCTGTAATCCAACGATGATTTTCCCTTTTTTTTTCTTTATCACCTTCAACTTCCTTCACCATCTCATTGTATCTTTCTGAATTTAAAATACGCGACGAGTTTTCTGAAATTTTGATGGCACTAAATTTGTCTTCAAATTTGGTTTTCATCGCATTCTGAAGAGAATCGTATTCTGAAGAATCGTATTCTGAAGAGATAAAAACAACTTTTTCGAAAACATACACTAAAACTCAAACCTCAAGATAAAAAATTTACTTTTAAAATACTTCGAGTATTAGATAAAGAACTTCTATTGAAAAATTTTCCACACTACCACGACCACGTCATGAACAAGTTTAAACTATTGCCGTTTTGAGGATAACTAATTAGGTGCATCAGTCCCTAAATAAAAGAGCGGTGGAAGGGCGGGAGGGAGTAGGGAGAAGAATTTTTCCACTAGTTACGAAACCAATACGAAATAATGAAGTTTTGTTATAAAGTGTTATTGCTAAACTATTTTTAAACCAGATATTCAATTTATTTATTTCAATCAAAGACAGATTTTTTATTTACTACACTAAATCTTAGTTTTGAGTCATTCTTTATCAAAAACTTTCAAATCCGTTCACAATTTCGACCTGTAGACTATTTTCAATTGTAAATTCCCGAGCCAACCCACTGTGCAGAGGGAAAAGTAAACCCCAAAGGTTTTCATTTCACTCCGGACTTTGTCTGAGCCTGTCCGGCACTTCGCGATTTGACTAGGCAAAGTCCGACGTGAAAGTGCTACTTGCAAGAAAATACAGGAAAAGTAGGAAAAATAGAAAAAAAAACTATATACAGGGGGAGATGCGGTCCAAAATCTTCGGAAAATTGAAAATAGTAGTTTTGAGAGGTAAAAAGTATCTACTATTAAATAGCGAAAAATCACTAATTAAGTAATCAAAATCAATCATAACATCCTGATCCTCTTTTAGAGCTCTGGCTAACTCTTCGGCAGTTAGGCTGTCGTACTCCTAAAACTCATTGGATATATCGGCGTGGATGACGCATATACCTTAGGGTAACCAATACCTGATAATAAATTAATATAAAATCATCGATAACAATACACCACGACACTTAAAATTGTTATCCATATTTAAATAAAATATTTGCTGGAATCAACCAATAACCCCAACAGTAAACTATATTACAAGACAAGTTATAAAAGTAAACTATAATGTATATTTAAAAATTAATTTAATTTATGTTGACACTGTACTTAGTAAAGAAAAATCTTAATTCAGCTTTCCATTTATTTCTATAGAAATGAATGGAAAGCTGAATTTCAGAACCTTAAAACGAACACAGCGCTCATTTTCTGTAGCAAAAGTTTTCGTCTCGATATACTAGGCAGTCTGATAAGTCCCTGAAAAATGTAACACGGAGACGTTTTTTTAGCCAAAGTCGGTTTTATTTTTCAACATACTCTCCTTTTAGGTTGATACAGCGAGTCCAACGATTTTCTAACTTTTTGATGCCGTCCGAAAAGTACTCGATCGGAAGGTTTCCAAAATACGCCTCAGATTCAGCTATGAGCTCCTCATTTGAGTAAAAACGCTTACCGGTGAGCCATCTCTTCAGGTTAGGGAACAAGTAATAGTCGCTGGG
>NC_046657.1:21106727-21118227 GCF_010883055.1 Belonocnema kinseyi | reverse complement strand
TCATTCAACATCATATCATGGATTTTTTCGACATTTTCTGGTGTAGTGACCTCTTTTGGGCGCCCAGATCGTTCAACATCAACTGTGCTCGTACGGCCACAATGATACTCGGTAAACCACTTATGAATCGTTCCAATCGACGGTGCAGAGCCCGGGTAATACTTATCCAGCTTGGCCTTGGTCTCGGATATCGTTTTCTTGCGAAGATAGTAGTGTTTGATCAAAACTCAGATTTTTCCATATTAAAAAAAACTCGGAGGTTAGTCGCTTCTCAGTGCTGTAACTTGTAAATGCGTAAACATAAATGGCTGAAGTTTCGACATGCTTCATTTGAAGGATCAAGCTCGACGAAAATGGTTCACATTAGTGAATACTAATGCCATCTCTTAGAATTTTCAGGTACTTATCAGACTGCCTATTGAAATTTAGTAGCATACTTTACTTTATTCCAGTGGGAAAATGCTGATTTCTTATTTAAGATAAGTGAACTTCCATGGCTAATACCTAAAACTTATCTACTGTTTACAATTCTTAAAATGTTCTCACACCTACTTCCTCTCCTATTTACAATCTTTCCTTCTCGATTTGTCCTCTTCCTTCCTTCTTTTCTTCTCTATCTTATCCAACACGCCCTTTACCCATGCTACTGCCCTTTCTTTCCCCCTGCCATGCAACAATACCTCCATGCATAGTTCCCGTTAAAACTTAACTCCCTTATTGTTTTATCCCCTTCTGCCTTCTCCTCAAAAAATTTATCCTCATATTTACATGCTCGACTCCTCGTTATAATCTTAAAACTCGTTCTTCCTGTGTCTCTCCTGACAATTTAGCTAGGCACATGTCTTTTCAATCCCATTGTCCAGATGACATACCTCTCCTGTATCTTGTTCACCTCCTCACTTACCTTCCACACCCACCCCTCCACTCCATAAAATAAGACACTTATCACTAGCAAATCAAACAAGTTTATTCTCCTTCCAAAATCATCTGCAAGCGACCTCTTTCCCAGCCCCTACACCTGCCTCATCGCCACATTTGCCCTTCTGACTCTTTCTTTTATATGACCATCCACTCCCCCATTCCTTTGAAACAGGAAACCCAGGTACAAAAACTCTCTCAACTCTTGTATCTTCTGTTCTTTCCACTTCCACTCCCATCCCTTATTCCTTTCACCTCCTTGCCTGAACGCCATAACCTCGAACTTTTCTGCCTTTAATTCTAACCTATTTATGTCCAAGTATCTTCTCAGCCTTTTCATCATCTCCTTTAAAGCCGCCTTGCTCTTCGCTAGCAGCATTATGTCATCTGCATATGCGAGTGACTATATCCTGAGTCTTTCTAACCTAACTCTCCTTGCCTTAATCCTCTTGCCTAATCCCCTAAAACCCACCTGCGTCTCCGGCAGTATTCCTTTCGCCTGGACATCCTTCCGCAGCCTATCCGCAGCCTATCCGCCAACACCATCACGCATACATTGTACGCTTTATTCATTAGCGTAATCTCTCCATAATGATCCTGCCTTTCCCTATCCTTTTTTTATACAGTGGTACAATCATCCCCTTCCTCCAGCCTCTTGGGAATTCTTCTTTCCTTCATAATCTTTTCACAACCCCTGAAGACTCTCCCTTACCTCTTATGTGCCAAACAGGCACGCTTCGTTCTCTGCCCCATCCAGCCCTGCCGCCTTAGACCTTCTAAATTTCGTTTTCTGGTTCTCTATATCCTAGTCCTTCAGCTCTTCTCCATCTATCTCCCTCGTTTCTCTAATCCCCTCAGCTCTCTTCCGTGTATCTGAACCCTGAAATGATTTTTTAAATTTTCTCCATTCCTCCCTCCCTATCTTCTCACTTATCCCCGCCCTACATTTCCTTAACCTAATAATTATCTTCCATGTGTCCCCTTCTGTCTTAACACTTCTCAACTCCTTTACTAGATCTTTCTTCGTTTCCTGCTCTTTCTTCTTACATATCAACCTACATTCCCTCTTTATTCATATGTACCCCTTCCTTTTCGCAGTTTCATCTTTCCACTTCCTGTACTTCCTTTTCACATTACTTTTCATCTTTTCACATTCCCTATCCCATCAATACTTCACCATTCCTTTCTTCTTTCTAAATACCTTCTTTTGCACACACCCTTTCACTTTCTCTATCAGTTCCTCCCATATCTTTTCAACCGATTCCTTCTGGAAGCTTACATTTCTTAACTGCTCCTGATGCTTCTCTATCGCCTCCCTCGTCCATGTCATCCTTTTCCCAAACGACCCACTCTTGCATATTCATGATCACACAGTCTATCATCGATACCCCCATCTTCCTCACATACGTGTATTCTCCTTCTTTCTCGCCTGTTACCATACCATTCGAAACCTTCCAGCCTGTATCCTCTATCCAGTCTCTTACAATCTCCCCTTCCTTATTTATTATCTTATCCTTCGATTTCCTTTCAAAGCTCTTCCCTTCCTGTAAATGCTCTTTACTCTGGCCGTCTCCTGGAGATTCTACCTGTATGCCCTTGGCAATTTTGGCTCCACTGCATCCCATTCCTTTTTCTCTGCCCACTTCTCGACCAGCCCTACAATATCAGATTCCTAGATATGCCTCCAGAAATCCTCATCTTTCTTCTTTACCCCTTCTACGTTCCAGTATAGCACCTTTACCACTTATTCACCCTGCTTCACCCCCACCCCCCTATTTCCCGATATCTCTAACAGAAAAATAAATTTATGAAAAGGTTAAATTTTCAAATAAGATATTGAATTTACAATTAGAAAAAGATTGATTATCAAAAGTTACATTTTAAGCCTAAGAATATGATTTTTTTCGAAAAACGTCATTTTCAATCAAATGTTTGAATGTTATACGAAAATAATAGAATTATTAGCCCAAAAAGATGAATTTTCAACCAAACATGTTTTTATTAATAATTTAACTATTTCATGACTGTTTCAAAATTTTTTCGTTTTTATTCGAAAATTCATGTATTTTGTTTAAATGCGTCTTTTTGTTAATAACTTAATCTTCTTGGTTAGATTTCAAATACTTGGTTATAACTTAAACTAATTTGCTAAAAATTAATTTTATTATTTAAAGATCCGTCTTTTTGGTCTAAAATTTAATTATTTTGATGACCATTCTTCTTTTTTTTTACTAAATATCAAGTTTTTCGACAGAAAATTTATGTAAATTGATTTTATAAGTTAAAAAGGTAAATTTTTATACAGAATACATAAATTTTCAACGAAAAAAGAACAGAATTCAACCGCAAAAAACTAAAATGATGGATCTTCAACCAAATGAATTAATTTTTAAATAAAGAGTTGCATTTTCAACTAAACGAAATTTCTATTTAACATATCCATACATAAAAAATATGAACTTTTCATCCAAAAAAATTTTCACTCAAATAAATGAATTTTCTAGCAAATAGTTAAATTTTAAAGGAACCAGGATAACCAAATAGTGGAATTTTTAACTGAGTAGATGGATTTTCTACCCAAAGAAATGAATTTTTCAACAAAAATGAAGAATTCTTAAACTAGAAAGAGTTTTCAGTCAAGAAAGAAAAAAATGTCAACTAAACCGTTGAATTTTGTATCCAGAAATAAAAATATTTGAAAAAAATTAATTTCCAACCCAATAATTAAATTTCTAACTGAAAAATATGATTTTCTAACAAAATTCTTAAAATTTTTAAGTCAAACAGACAAATTTTCTATAGAATACTTGAAGCTTTAACAAACAAAAAAAAACGAATTTTTAAACATAAGTATAGGTCGGTAAAGTAGAAATCTACATATTACATTATCTATGTAGGCAATGTAGGTCCCTGCTCTATTAGCCGTCGGTAATTTAAGTTTCTAATAAGTACCTATCTACACGGAAAAATGTACATTAATCTTTCCTGAATTATTTCTATAATAGGGGATAAGAGCGAATCTTGAACAAATGTCAAAGATTTTGTATAACTTTCAGGATTTAATGCAAAATAAATGTGGAATAACTCTACCGATCCTCCAATGTACACCGAAATCGGTGTTCAATAGAGTTGCAACAAATTTGAGCCGCACAGGTTCATTCGGAGAATCTAGGGGAAAAGCATCATTTAGACACTGTTTTTTCTCATCCAATGCAACGTGAAGTGTTGTCTACAAACTGTAAATCACCTGTCAAGATCATTTTGTCGGTCGTTATTTGAGTGAAACAGATGTTAATAAGCAGGTAAGTTATAATAATAATTACCTAACTTTTCATTTCCTCCTATTTACCAGCGACTAAATAGTCTTGGAATAAAAATAGTACTTGGCGTGATATAATATCCAAATGTTAGGTTAGTCAAAACCTACTATATGACATTCAAACCACCAAAGCCGGGATGTACAAACTAAGTCGTGACCGTCTGCTGCATCGAAATTGATGCCTGGTCGTTCGAACAAATTTCCACTAGATTTTCTGCGGAAGTTTACAGGTATCTTAGATATCTAATCTTTCAGTGGTCAGTGTCATACATGAAAGATAAGGCAAATACAATTGTATAATAAAAATAGAAATTTGTTTTTCGTGATGAGTGGGGATGTAAATTTGCATGAAACTTTAGCCTAATGAAAAGTTTCATGAAACATTGCAATGTTTCAAATATAGCGGCGGGAACATTCAAACTGATAAGATAAAAGCCTATTAGGTATTTTCACTTCAATAAACAGCTAACTTTACTTCGTAGATTGTTGAGGGGAAAAGAAGGGACCAAATGTATGAGATTCAGTTCATTTTTGTCATATTTTGCTAATATCTTCGTAAAAGGTAATTTTTTCTATATAAGTATAGTTAAAAAATAGTTTTTATTTTTTAATTACTATTTAATGAAATAATAAAATAATAATGATTATTAATTACAAATATATTACAGAAGTAAAGTTTTGTTCCATGCAGTTGATCCATTTTTCCCTCTCAGCTCTTAACACAGTGAAGTTAGCTGATGGTTGAAGTGAAAATACCTAATTGAGGCTTTCATATCCCAACTTCTTCCTGCCGGCTGATTTGATTTATTTTTCAGGTTTCTACTGTGGACTAATGATGCCAATGTTGGCACCCTGAGCTACTACGCTTGCGTTAGGGCTGAACGCTGGTTGGCCACACTTGGCGCGCGATTCAAAATTAAATTGAAAAAAAAAACAATTCTTGTAATTTAAATAAATAATTATTAAAATATGCACAAGAATGTATTCAAATTGTGTGAAATTTGATTTCAGACAAGAAAAAAGTGTATAACACATATTTTATAAATAATAGTTTATTTTCATTGAACTCCAAAAACTGACTTATAGTTCACAAAACATTTTGTAATAGATACACTTGTTGAAATACCATATAATGTTTCTGCAGCTTGATATATAGAAGTTAATTGTAGAATTTAATAGTGATAATATTTGAATTTTTCTAAAAATAATTTCAGCTGAGAATATTGTTCTTTTCGATTAAAAACGTATAATTAATTATTTTCAATCACTTATCCAAGAAATTTCTTTTCGAATTAAATGTTTTGTAAAATATAAGTTGGTCTTTGGAATTCAATGAAAATAAACTATTATTCATATAATATATGTGTTATATTTTTCTTGCCTAAAATCAAAAGTTACACAATTTTTATACATCACTGTGTATATTTTAATAATTATTTATTTAAATTACAAGAATTGTTTTTCAATGTAATTTTGAATCACGCTTCAAAGGGTAGACAACCAGCGCTCAGCCCTAACGCACGAATGAATGAAAATTATTATCATTTTATTATTGCATTAAATAGTCCCTAAAAAAGAAAAACTATTTTTCAATTGAACTTATACAGAAAAATTACTTTCTACGAAGATATAAGACAAATAGAGCTAAAATTAACCGATTCCCATGCATTTGGTCAATTGTTATCCCCTCAGTACTCAACGAAGTGAAGTGAGCTAGTGATTGGAGTGAAAACACCTTATTCTATATGTATACGGTCATGACTTTTTCTATACATCCCGGCTTTAGTTTAAATTTCGACGGGCATGACTAACCTAACTTTTGGAAGTTATAATTTTATTCTAAGTGACTGGTACGCCCTATTAAATGAAAGAAATTTGAAAATTAGCTGCATGAGCCAAAATTCAGTCTCCAAATGATACTTTTCCCTAGATGCCCACATGGGCACCTACGTTCAGAGGAATACATTTGAGACTTGAAAACTCTCTCAAATGATCATTGGGAGCCCAATTAAATTTGAGCTGCAACAAATTTAACACCAGCATTTTTCTGTGAAGGTCTAGATACCTCAATTCTCTCAAACGTATCGAAAAAGTCTTGCAAACATGATGGAAAATCTCATAAAAATTCTATTCGAGGTATTCAGTGTTTATGAAGTACTTTAATATAAGATCTATAGACCCCAGTTCTATCAAATGTAGCTTCAAGTCCCTACTGTGCGAAGGTAGCGAAATTCCCCGCGACCCTCGCTCCCGACCAAAGCATTTGTTTAATGTTTACCGGTTTTAAAGTACAAATTTTATTGGTGAGGAATATTAATAATAATATTGAATCGGATTGAAGAAGAAGTCCGACTAAGTATTTAAAAAATTATTTCATTCATAAACTTGTTAAAATGCGTCACGACTGCTTCTTTATAGAATACCTTCAAGCCTACAAAGTATTCAGGGGGACCGAATCCATGTTGTTTTTTTTGAGGAAATGAGGCGATACGTATTTTTCTGATTTTCAAACCGAATTTTTCCTACAAATTTTCCAAATTGACAAAATAGCAGCGGTTTTTTTGAAAAAATTAAAAATCGATTTTCTCAAAAAACCCACATTTAAATTTTCGGTCAATTTTTGTTTGAACGTGTACTTTTGATAATGAAGGTATTTTGTAAGTTTGATGTTTGCTAAACCACTTTTGTAGCCAGGAGAATTATTTTCTGTTTCAATCGAATTTTCTACTTTTTCTTGGAAATAATGATAGATACGAAAAAATGTTAAGAGAAAAGTCTGCACGTCTGAAAAAGTTCTATGAAAAACGTCTCTTGTTCTTTTGCGATATTTTTAATAGTTTACAAAAAAATTTTAAAACTACATTTTTAGTGGAAAAAAATTCTTCCGGCCTCAAAAATAGTTTAGCCCGCATGATGCTGCTAAGGTGCCTTTCTTTTATTAGTAGAAACTTTAAAATAATATTTAGAGAAATAAAAAAGGTAGAGTTTTTAAGAAAATCTTTTTTATTATTTTCTTCAAATTTCGAAAACATGAAAAAAGTATAATTTCCTCTAAAAAAACAACATTTTACACCCTTAAGAGGTCCTGCGATTGCAAGGGTAGGGCCATACTTAATAACTAATAAGATCGTCGATGGTTATAAATATATACCAAAGAGTTGAATGTAACATGTACTTAAAATAAAAAATTGTTTCTTCAAAGTCTCATATTTTTAAACCCATTTATATTTACTCTCTAAATAAGAATCAGCGAAAAATTCACAGATTGAAATAGTTTTTAGACATTTCAGTGATTAAACAGTGATTTCGGACTTATTCACTAATCAGTTCAGTAACACTAGAGTAAATAATTTGAAGTATAACCCCTAAATTTTTAAGTTAAGCGTTGTTGTTACTCTTTTACTTAAGTAGCCCGAAGAATTCCTTAATGAAATCAATTTTTTAATTTTCGGGCTGTAAGTCTGCTGATTTAACTGCGCGATAAATATACTCTAACTCGTATAGTAAGTACTTACTTAACGGGTTTGTACATGGCAGTCCAATCTTGAAATTAAAGTAATATGTGAGATTTTTTTGTCATTTAAATGCATCGGAACATTTCACCTTTTTTAATATTTGATCATATTAACATGGTGCAGTTCTGTCAACCCTCAAAAGTGGTTATTTCACTAAATCCATAAGCAATCTTTCACTGATGGTCAGTGACCCATTTCTAGCTATTTGAATTAGCGAAATTTCACTGAAAATCAGTCAAATTTAACTGATTCAGATTTAGAGAGTATATGACGAGGGGTCGATCACTCCAATGTTTCTGAAACATTCACTAAATATTCCCATACACGTATCCCTAAATATTTACAAATATTTCGACATATTCCTCAATTTCCTTTTGCGCTCTACAAGTTTTTAAAGATCCCAAATTATTTCAATTGATTTTAAAAAATGTCAAGAAATTTCAAAAGAGTTTATGTATTATTTTGTAATTACACCGAACTCTCGCTTTCAGTCACCCTATTCTCAGCCTTCCCCGAGCTGCTGGCTCACGCAGTTTCTCAAGAGAGCAGGGCGAGTGCGGTTACGACATTATATATGGGGCCTTATTCCTGAACTGCCCCAACTTTAACAGTCATGTCTTCCAATTGCCTATAAATCTTCAGAGTTTTTTTTCCTATATGATAGTAGTATACCTACCAATTTATAGACTTTTACTACCATCCCTCCTCGAAATATCCATATACCATCCATCCTCGAATTTTGCCCCCCCCCCCCCCCCCCCCCCCCCCCCCCCTGCAGGGGATGAAATTTGGATCCCCCGGGGAAAGCGGGTATTTTCAACTTCCTTTCTACAAATGAGAATTGAATTTTCTATGAGTGATTCCTGAAGGGGTTTTCATGCTCTTTCATTCTGTGAAATCTATTGTTTTTAATTTTTAAATTTTTATAAACAAATTGTCATTTAAAATTTTTATTTACATTTTCTACTCTTCAGGCTGTTTTAATTTTTTTAAAAGTATTTTTAAACGAAAGCTTGACTTTTTCCCGAGAAAATGCTGTTTGGCATTTTGGGACTGAATATAGTTATGTAATTATGCGAAGATATCCGACCGAAATCAATCCTCGCGCGCTCAGACAGGTTGGCCAGTCCTACCGGGGACTTGGTCGTATGCAAGATATTCCAGCGAAGCTGCAATAAATTCAACTTGAGGCTTTTTGACTGTCTTCGGAAATAGATCATGTTCTGTTGCGAATAAAGTTTTTGTCAGTTGCAATTGTCCGTTCTCATTTGGAATAAATGCGTGGTATTTTAGAGTACCATTGAATTGTAATTTCTTCAGTGAATCTAGTTTCTATTTCTTTAGTCATCTTCATGTGATCTTCTTTTGAACTGCAAAGAATTAATGTTTCCTTTAAATGATTCTTAGCCCATTCGAATAACTCCATCGCAGTTAGGATTGGATTCTGTGCTGAACACTGCAAGCTAGCTTTTGCCGCAAGTCTTTACAAATTTCCACCAATCCCGTCACCTGGACCTTTTCCATGTGCAGTTGACCGGAAATCTATTTCTGCAGAGATTCCAAAATCTTTTTTGTAATTTAAAAGATTTATGAAGGCATATTTATTTTTCAAATGTTGCGCAACTCCGCCTGTCACATAATAAATTTTGTTAACTACGCTGAATTTCTTCTTGAGGTACTCGTTAATGAGCTTTTGAAATGTGTACACAGCTACTATGTCATAACTCAAACAATCTGAGATGATTGCCATGCTAAAATGCTTTAGTTCGTTTCAATCTTTGTAATAAATAGCTACTGTGAATATAGTTGCTTAATTATTATTCCAATGGAAAGATTGTGCAGCATTTAAAATGATGAAAGCATCATTTTCAGCAAAGTCAAGAAAAATGAAGTACTCTCCTTCTTTTAGTATAACTGCAAGGTGCTTCAGAACCAAACCTTGTTGTTTCGCATAAAATGCATGAGGTTTCAGGTTTTCAAGTTTAGTGCAGAGTGCTTCTACGAAAGCATCAGTGTCTGCTATTTCGTTCTTCAAAGTGCTTTGATCAGTTTGCTGCCAAACTTGATATGCCACTGTGTCAAAATTATTTACGTCTAATAGATCAGTCAGATACTTTCTAAAATTTGCCATGTAGGGACAAGATTCTCATTCGTTAAAATGACAAGCGTCAGTTGGTTCACTGCACATGATTTCTTCAAGGCAGTCATGATAATCTGACAATTTTCTGTTAGTTCCCTCAGTTAAATGTTTAATATCAATCGCATTCAAAATTCACTTTACGTTTTCATGATGAACGCAGACACAAAAGTTGTGAGTTCCATTTGCTCTAGCTAAAACACAGTGCTTTGGTCTTAGTTGTGCGAATTTTGAAAATCCAATCTTCTCATTTTCATGTAGGGCTACAAATCTGGCATATAATTCTGAAAGATTGCACAGAATCAGTCTCTTGTGTACTTGCTTACAAGTACCGTCTAGTTTTTTGAGAGATATGAAGTCTTTCTTACTTGGCACCTGTCGACTATTCTCGTAATCTTCGTAGAAGTAAAGTACCAAATTTTCAGTTTCTTCTGCCAACTTTTGTCCTCGTTTGGCTTCCGGAAAAATCAAAACCCCACTTTTAGCAACTAACTCTTTCGCTTTTCTGGCTTCACGTTCAGATGCTCCGAATTCCGCATGATTTCTCTGCGACTCCAAGATTTCGGCGTAAGGATAAGTAGACAAATCTTTTCTGAATATGAAATGTCCTTCTGTTCTAATTTTTCTTTTATTTGATTCAGGACTTCGAGACATGTTTTATTGCCTTTCGGCAAATCAGCAAACACTATTTTCTGATTTTCCGTTAAAAGCCTCAGATCAATTCCTCTTACATGTTTCTCCTTACGGAAAGGATTTGCACATTTGCCAAGAAAACTTTGCATCGAAGACATGATCAGCGCTAGATGATCATGAGAGGTCTTTAGAGATCTCTCTTTGCTTCGAAAGCAGCGATTCGCAAAGAGACTTGAAAACTAACTTATAACTTGAACTAAATGTACAAAAACCACAGAAAAGAAGAATAAACAATTTATAAATGTACACAACTAAGAAACAAAAACGAAACACAAGAAATCACAGAAAACACACACAGAAAAATTTTCTAAACGCTACACGTTGGCTGCTTTTACCATTCAGGAGACTGAAGTCATAGTAGAGTAACGCAGTGCAACGTTTTGCTTTAGGCCGAAAAACAAATGACAGGCTGTGTAATTGCCTTTTGTTTAAAAAAACACAACAATTGCACTTTTGACCAAAAATGATACATTTTCAACCAAAAAGATTAAATTTCTACTAAACAAGGTCAATTTCCAACAAAATACATGAACTTTCAACGAAATTGTTTAATTTTAAAAAGAAAAAGAGTATTTTCACCCAAAAATTATGATTTTAATTTTTACAAATATAGTTGCATTTACAACAGAACGACTTTACAACCAAAACATATTTATAGTTGATAATTCAACCGAAAGATGTAATTTTTAATCAAAAAGTATAAATTTTCCATAAAACAATTTAATTTCTACAAAGAAAGACGACCTTTTAACAAAACACATGATGCCTTAACCAAAAATGGTATTAATTGTCAGTTTCAAAAATGTATTTTCAACAAAAGAGATGAACCTTCAAATAAAAAAAATAAAAATTTTTAAAAAGTAGTTGAACTTTTGATAGAAAAGAGGACTTTTTTTACAAAATAGTTACATTTTCAAC
>NC_046657.1:21086148-21106627 GCF_010883055.1 Belonocnema kinseyi | reverse complement strand
ATTTATATAATTTATATTTTATACATGAAATAACATAACCTCAAAATATACGCATATCAAGAGCTGCGCGATCTATTCAAATCATGAGAAACGCCAGCATCGAAATCTGGAAATATTGAAATCCCAATCTCCTGAATTTATTTGAAAACAGTTAGCAGATAGATATGTAAATAGAATCACCGAAGTGCTCCGACCGGCAATCATGCACCTTCGAGTTTTCAAATTCAGAAGAGGAGAAATGGGTTGCGCGCGCAATTCAGTCATTTGCAGCGTCTCCTACTATATTCACACAGACATAGCCCTGTCATAGTATTGGACCACATCTCGTTTCAGATCTGTGATCACTGCCTTGGCCTTCTTTGGTGCACGTTCACTCGAAGAAACTCACTGTTTCGATTGTTCCTTGTTCTCTGGTGTGTTGTGATGAATTCACGTTTCATCCACGTTTACGAAACGGCGCAAAAATTCGTTCGGATTGCGATTGAACATCGTCAAACACTCCTTTGAAGTGGTCCCTCGTATTTAAACGAATTTAAGAGATTTTTAAGAGAGTTTTTCGATTTTACAGTATTTTAACATATAAATAATTAAAATTATTTCTTGAAAAAAGATCCTATTCCATCTTCACTCCATTGGGAATCGAACCACAAAACTTCTGATTTCGGGTCAGGTGCTTTTCCAATTAAGCTATTAGAGGGATCAGAATAAGAACTCTTAATTCAAGAACATAACGCTAATTTTTAGCTAGGTGGTAATGGTACAAGTAATTATTTAAAATTTTAAAAGAAGTTTTGTGGTTCGATTCCCAATGGAGTGAAGATGGAGTAGGATCTTTTTTTTCAAGAAATAATTTTTAATTAAAAATATTATTTTCCATCTAGTCTTATTAAGACGTTAAGCATTTTATGTTATTGAAGATTCTTAACTTGATCGATATTGTGTAGATTTTCTGCCTTCATGGTTTGGAGAGTTGATCTACTGTCGGTAAGGTACAATCTCTAATGATATAGCAGATAAATTAAAAAATTTTAAATAATTACTTGTACCATTACCACCTAGCTAAAAATTAGCATTATGTTCTTGAGTTAAGAGTTCTTATTCTGATCCCTCTAATAGCTTAATTGGAAAAGCACCTGACCGGAAATCAGAAGCTTTGTGGTTCGATTCCCAATAGAGTGAAGATGGAGTAGGATTTTTTTTCAAGAAATAATTTTAATTTAAAAATATTATTATCCATCTAGTCTTATTAAGATGTTTAGCATTTTCTGTTATTGAAGATTCTTAACTTGATCGATATTGTGTAGATTTTCTGCCTTCATGGTTTGGAGAGTTGATCTACTGTCGGTAAGGTACAATCTCTGATGATATAGCAGATAAATTAAAAAATTTCATATAAATAATGTTCTTGAGTTCTTCAAAGTCTGTTAAATCTCTTGAAATTTGTAGAAATCCTTTAAAATTTATTAATTTTCTTAAAATATATATTGATTTTTTTAAATCTTTTAAAATATCTTGAAATATTTTTGAATTTAGTTTAAATCTTATTTAATCACATAAAATATTTAATAATAATTTGTAATATTTCTAAAATCTTAGTACATATATTATTATAAGCGTAATGAAATTTCATACTTTAAGCTAGGTTAGCCGAGAGGCGTTAGGCGTTAGGAATGCGAAACTTACAGTTCTCGACCCCGCGTCGAATAAAAATTTTCAGAGCGTGCGACTATAAATCGTGTAGTTATTGTGTAAGAGTAAATAATTGTGTACTTAAACATGTGAACAAATATTAGAGTATGATAGTAATAATATAATAATACAAACGATTAATGAAGTTGTCGTAAAGATGTCGTAAAGACGTCGTCAAATTTTGTGCCCACTGGATATCTTCTAATTCTAATTCTTCTATTCTATTTTTTAATTCTATTCTATTCTATCTTCTATAATTCTATTCTATAAGTATACTACTAACTTTTATTATATTTGATGAAATTCTATTAAAGAGCGTCCGATTTCATTGAATTCTATTCAGTACCATTAAATTTATTTAAATTCTATTGATTTTGCTTTGCCGTGTCACACAGTTTTTAAAATTAAAATATAAAACTAATGCAAAACTTTTGTATATACTATAGTACCTATTATGTAAAATGATCGAAAACTAGGAATTTCTTGTAATTGATGGAAATTGATGTCTCAACTTCAGAATTAATATATTGTATATCTATGTATCTTTTTACAACCTCGAACATGAGAGTTTCGGTTCCTCTACATTGTACACAATAACGATGCTATAAATCTGAATTATTTTCACGAATTCAGCGTATGGAAAAAAAACCTTATATAAATATGATGCAAAAGCAAATTAAAAAGCGTCTAGTATACATAAGACGCGCAGAAACATTTTTAAGAATATTTATTAATTACTCTCGTATCGCAATTCCTCATTAGCAGGTTTCTTTTATATCAAAATAAAATGACCACGGTAACCCGTATTTTGGGTTTCACATTAGCAATTTTTAATAATCCGATTGGTAAGTATAATAATATCTCTACTTTGTAATGAATTTGTAATTTCAATACATTTTTTTCGTTAATTCAAGCCACTTTTTGAGAATTTAATTGAAATCAAAAGAATTCAAGTGAATTTGCAAGAATTTTTTTAATTACACATCTTCCCGTCTCCGAACTAGATTATGAAAATGAACCGAGTGACTATTGCGGGGAATAGAAAAATACAGAGAACCTTGGGAGAACACCCCTATGCTTAAATCTTTTCTTTTAGTCCGATTTTCTTCGAAGAAGGCTCAAATGAAAGCTCTTGGCATCCTGGTTCGAGACCAACAATTTAATTTTCCATATAACAGTTTTCCTTTTTTTCTATCAGTGTTTGAAAAATATGAAAAACAATCATTTTTTTATTTTTACCCTACGCCTACGAAACCCTTACTTGCGGTAACTTTTCTAACCTCTTCTTGGAATTTTTTGCAATTATCTCAAAAACCGTTCGAACTATCACAAAAGTAAGGTAGTCACTGGTATCGACACAATTTGTAAATTTTTGTATAATTTGTTTTGAAAAATACATTCAAATACCTAACCAGTGTTTCTTAGTGAAAATAATATATAAATTACTCAAGTCCGTATTCGTAAAAATATTGTCTTGATTCAATATTAATTCTTTTATTAGTTGAACGCTGAACTACTTTGTTAAAAGTGGATTGATTTCAGTTGAAAATTCATTTCTTTGGTTGATAATTAAATTGTTTTGCATTCTTTTTTTTTTTGTTCAAATAAATTTTCTTTGTTAAAAATTCCTTTTTTTTCTGCTGCGGATTCATTTTAACGTTCAAGACCCCTGACAAACAACAGCGCAAGTGCAGTTTCTCTTTTCGTCTGACAATAGTTTGACTTTCACGTGGCGAGCGCGAGCCAATCATGCTCATGTAACCAATCGCGTGAAGTCCCCTCCCTGCGACATCGACAAAACGATCGTTGTTAATGAACCCCCACTGACCTGCGTCATAAGTGGTGCGCCGCCACCGAAGCAAAGTCCATAAAACTACGGTCTCGAACTTTTTTGTTATACTCTAATGCAGTGGCGGCTCCAGAGGTGGTGTGAACTTGTAGCCTTCGTACTAAAGGCCGACGCCGCTAAGCTATGCATGGGATATACATATATTTTGTGTGACCCCCCCCCCCCCCCCAATATTTTTCTGGGTCATTAATTTGGTCATTAATACCAAAATTCATTCTCTACTTCTAATTTATTTTTGCAGAATCAGCTATTAAGCGACATAAAGAAGACTCGGTTCATCCTTTTCCCATTCAACTGAATATTCATCATTATGGTGTAATAGGTTCAATTGAAGCTGTCAGTTTAAACGCAGGCTTTCACCTTGTAGCAACAACTCAGGATAATAGATACATTCTTGGCGTAATGTTCGGCCAACAGTTGTTTCCACTTATGACACCTAGAGAAAATAATCCGAATACCTATCAAAGAGTTATAGTACGCATTGATGGCAGCCATGCCACTGCGACTATACCAATATTGCCTGAGAATCCTCTGAATCTTTTATTTTTACATAGACGCGAAACAGTACTGCCCATTCGCCGAGTGTTCGTACCGCGAAGACAAGAATAATACAAGCAATACGGGCAATAGGGTAGCCAAATTTTTATATAAAAAACACGTTTCGCTGAAATGTAATTGTACCTTTACACGGCTTTTGGAAACATTCAGTTGTGAAAATAAACTGCATGAAAAAAGAAACTAATGGCCCAGATTTGTCCCTATCTTGTGCCAACATTGTTCCAGACCTACCTCATTTTTGATTCGATTTTGACTCAACCCTGATCCATTCTGATTGATCTTATTTTATGTTAGAATGAAAAAAAACGCTATGCATGCGTCATTAATACTTGTGGCTATCTGCATTATTTTTAACAGAAGAGTATTTTAATAAAAAAATATTACACTCAATTCTCGATATAAGACCGGTTTCGGATATGGTGTGCCTTAGCCTTGATTCTAAATCGGGGTAATTCAAACGTAAACAAGCAGGGTCGCATGAATCATTTGTTGAATTTGGACGCATGGCGCAACCTGGTGCAACTAGCT
The DNA here is from genome assembly GCF_010883055.1 of Belonocnema kinseyi. Taxonomy (NCBI): domain Eukaryota; kingdom Metazoa; phylum Arthropoda; class Insecta; order Hymenoptera; family Cynipidae; genus Belonocnema; species Belonocnema kinseyi. The sequence goes on along the minus strand of NC_046657.1, from coordinate 21,102,003 downwards.
AGCAGAGAGAAAGAGAGAGAGCAAAATTGTTACTTTAAAAACTTTATAAATGTGTTCAAAAATTGCCAATCTTTTGTGTGAAACGCTAGCATAACCTAAAATTGTTTAAATTAGTGACTCTCCTTTAAATAATTTGTTTCTTTGTTTTAAAAAACAGTTTTCGACGAAAAAAAAAAACATAATCGAAAATTGTTAGATTCTAAATCTTGTTTGAATTATAACGATTTTCCTTTTAAAATACCAAATGTTTGTGTAAAACGGTATTAGAACCTTAAATTTAAAAAATTGGTTAGTTTTTTAAATCATTTTTTTATTAAACATATTAATTTCGGATGACAAGAACTAATAAAATCCAAAAATTTTAAAGGATTTTAAATCTTGTTCAAACTAATATAATGATTTTCGTTTTAAAACATCACTTTTTCGTGTAAATCGCTAATATAACCTACAATTGTTGAAATTTGGAATTTGATGATAATTTTCCCATGGAAAATCACATGTAGTGCCTTGATTTAAGGGACAAAAAAAAATTTAATACAAAATAGAAATTTCGAATAACTATTTCTTGTTTAGGTTTATTTGTTTATTTGTTTTCAAGGATGTATAAATATAAGTTTCTTAAGAATCCTGAAAAAAAATCAAAAAGATTTTTGTACATTTTAGATGTCAAATAAAAATAACAAAATATTTTTATTTTAAATAAAAATCAATTGAATTCATAAAAAAATCTAAAAAACAGTTCAATCCTCAATCAAAAAGATGAATTCTCAACCCAGAAGATTAATTTTGCTATCAAAAAAGACAAAATTTCAACAAAATGTTTACATTTTCAACTAAAGGAATGAATTTTCAACTGAAATTATGAACCTTCCACCAAAAAATGTTTTAATTTTAAACCAAACTTTCTTAATTTTGATTCTTAAAAAAATGTCTATCTGAAGGGATTAATTTTAAAAACAAAACAACGAATTTCCAACAAAATTGTGGAATTTGCAACCATATCAGATTTTCTGGTAATTTCGGAATGTTGGATTTTTTCTAAAATTTTGTAATCTTTGAAAATTTTAATTTTCCGAAATTTTAGAAAACCATTTGAAATTTTTTCTAATCTTTGTTAATATTTACATTAAATTCATTTTTCAAAAAAAAAAAAAAAATGAAAATGTTCTCCGCAAAGGAAATCTTATTTATAATTAAACAATGTTTACTTTTAAGTCTAAAGATTTAAATGGATTAATACTATTTCTTCATCCAAGAAAAATCAAAATCATAGGGACTTTCATATTTCTCATCGACAATTACTATTTTTCAAAAATATCCGAACTATTGACATTTTCAGGTTGTACATGTAACCTGAATAAATTTACGTCAGTTGATTACAAATAGACACAATAAATCTACGTCATACGTTTAAATCCTTGCACTTCAAAAGTGTACCTAAACTATTTTTCACTTTCCGAAGTAGTTTATCGAGTAATTGTTATCTCGTCGAAATTACGAGCAAACTTTATGTGCTTTGTAGACTTCTTGAAATTTTGACCTTTGAACTTCGAGTGTGAATTAAGGATATGCACGCAAAGTTCAAAAGCGACCGTTACGTGCCTAGAATTTATCCTTTTTTATTCATCTCAAACGATTACAACACGCCGAACCACAAAATCAATTTTAGTAAGATCTCGAAAATGTTTATCTAACCTTAATTTTCTATCTTAAAAATAATCATGAGTACCTACCTAAAAGAAAAATTCGTTATTCAATAAAAAATATTTCGTGAGAGGCAACCACCTGTCTTCCAGAAATAACTTGCAGCGGAAGTAATTAAGCCAAGTTTCTTTCAAGGTCGTCACGATCCGCACCTTTAGAGCCCTAATATTAAACGTTCATTATTAATTTTATAAAGTTTCTTTGCCAATTTTGCTTTATTCTTTCATAATTTCAGCAGATGTCCTTGAAAAAATTCCTTGCTGACAAACCTTGCTACATTGTTTGAATCAACTATCGCAAAATCTCTGCGAAAAAAAAACCTGACCCCACCAATTGGGTTCTAGCTTTTCCAAATTTTAGACACCCAAATTTGAAAATCATTAGACCCAATTAGAAGATTTCTCGTCATTTGAGACCGGTACCAGGCTTCCCTAAGTTGCCATAGGTCGTGACTTCCTCAGTATCAGGTGGTGGGTGGGAAGGTCTCGGTACGTGGTCTCTAAGGCGTGTTTTGAAAGCTCAGAGCCTATACCTCAACCCACGTCCTTCGACCTGCCTGGGGTGTATGAAGTTCAGTGAAGGAAGCAAGACTAATTGCAGGTCGATCGATATCCATCGATAATACATACAACATTCTGGTTGTTGTCCGTTGCACGCATTCGAAGTTATGAGACGGTCCCCGACTACCTGACATCCTTTCCTAATCGATAAATGTATTTTTGGTGACGTGCGCGTGACTTGGAAGGATTGCCTCTTCAAACTGCGATTTTGTTACAGGCTGGGGTTCCAACGAGTCGGTCGAAGCTTCAGTTGCGCGCTGATCATTCAGTCATCAGTCAAGACTTGTCCTTTCTGTTCAAAGTTGCCCGATTCCGTTTCCAAGTTAGGGTCATCAAAATTTTTAAGATTGAGTTATCAGAGAAGATTAGCATAATCGGACCCTCAGATCGGACTTCAGGATTTGAACCAGATTAGATCTCTTGATTAGAAAAAGATTTGTTTAAGTGCAGAGTTCGGTTATAATTTGGAAGTGGTAGTTAAGAATGGTGGGGAATATGTTCATGTGATACAACCCTGACTTAGTGAATTGTTACTGAGGTGATCATTTAGTTTGGATTCAGTGCTTAAATCTTCAACCCTTAACAGTTGACACAGTTGTTACTGCTTGATTCACCAATGTCTGAACTACAAATAAACTCTCCAAAAGACAAGAAAAATGAAAAATTAATGAAAGCTGAAGATTAAAGGATGGATAAATACGAAAACATAGAAGTAGTTGGTGAAGGAAGCTACGGTCTGGTGATGAAGTGCAGACACAAAGAAACAGGACAAATAGTCGCGATCAAGAAGTTTCTCGAAACTGAGGAGGACATCCATGTTCGAAAGTTAGCCTTCCGAGAAATAAGGATGCTAAGGGTAAGAGGAGATTTTAAAATCATTTAATTTTTGGAAAAGACATCTGATAGTTTCTTTTTCGCTATTCAGAGACTTCGACACGAAAATCTGGTGAACCTTCTGGAAGTCTTCCGAAGACGGAAACGATTCTACCTAGTTTTCGAATACCTGGACCACACTATCCTGGATGAACTAGAAACAGTTGGTGGTGGATTGAGCCCAGAAGTTTCGAAAAGACACATCTTCCAAGTTCTACGAGGACTCAATTTTTGTCACACCAATAACGTAAGTCAGCTCAGTTTGATCTACCATAGTATTCAGAAACTTATTTTAGAGATTCAATTTTCAATAGATAATGCACCGGGACATCAAGCCAGAGAACGTCTTGGTGTCGCCAAATGGGGTCATCAAGCTCTGCGATTTTGGATTCGCTCGATTCGTAACCGGGCCGAATGAGACCTGCACGGATTATGTAGCCACGAGATGGTACCGAGCACCGGAGCTTCTGATTGGTGATAATCGTTACGGTAAAGCTGTTGATATTTGGGCCACTGGCTGCCTTTATGCAGAAATCGTCACTGGAGATCCCTTGTTCCCTGGAGAGAGTGAAGTTGATCAGTTGCATCGTATCATAAAAGTTCTTGGTAAGTGGTTAAATTAAAACAGATGTTTTCTCTTGACCAAACCTGTCAATTCCATCCTGAAAAGTAAAACTGACCAATTTCAATCTCCACAGGTGGACTTTGTGGCAAACATCAGACTATAGTTGGAAAGAACAACATAAAAGTCCTACGACGATCCAGTGTTGATGAAATGGCTATTGGGATTTGTGGAACCAGATCTCTTCGAAGTGCCTTTCCCAACTGGACATCAACTGCAATTGACTTTCTTTCACAATGCCTCCGGATGGATCCAGATACAAGGCCAAGTTGTTCCAATCTTCTGCAACATCCTCTCTTTATGCAGGACAATTTTGCTGATAAATTCCTGATTGAGTTGCACAACAATGTTGCAAAGGAGGCTGCTTTGAATCATTTGATTCTGAAGAGAGAAGAAGCCAGAAGGTTGAGTGTGCTTTCAGTGGAAGAACCACCAAGAGTTTGCCGAAGTAGCACTGGAAGGTGAGATTTTTAAAATCTGGTATTTTGAGAAACAAAATCATTTTGAAAGTTGCCTAGTTCTAAGTAAAGACTGTTTCATTTTTTTCTAGATGGCAAATGAATCTCATAAAAGATTCGAGGCTACAATCCAATAAAATAAATAGCGAGGTAGTCGAAAATCCACCATCTCAAGACAATCACTCACCTACGGTTATTCAACCTCGAGAGCATTGTTACGTTGGCCCAGTGTCTGTTGTTCCGAATACTACATTTATTAGGAGACTGGACCACAAAGGTCTTTCACTTCCGGAAGCAAAAGACTTTTCCTTGCCAGCTCTTTCCGTTAGGGCACATGCTAAGCCTCCAGGCAAAAGAAAAAAGCTCGAGCTTTCAAATCTTCCTTGACATTATCATTAAACTAGGGAAAATTGTACATATTTGCGATCAAAATTATTCTATAGTTGTACAATCAGATTTTTTAATAAACATGTAAATTTTATGTATTTGGTGTTTTATTGGGTGTTCCTTAGTTTAGAAAAGTTTTTATTTCCTGTAATTTTTCTTTTAATTTATTGTATATCTTTGTATTTTCCTACAGAAATTGTTTTTGTCTTCCGTGCTTGTAAACAATTTCCCACCAGAGATTGAAAGGAAAATGTAAAATATTGAGTTTTTTAAAATAATTTTGGTGAAATTTTGAATCACAAACAAAAACTACCCAATAAGGGTTCTTCAGGATTGCAAATTGTGATTAATATTTTATGTTGAGTCAACTAGTGAGTGAAATTATAAATGTACACTAATTTTTGAAAATCTATAGTTTTGTTTACCTTTTTCACTTTTTTTTCAGTTTCTCGAGAAGGGTTGTTTTTAATAAACAAAATTAACACAACAAAGTATATTCGCCATGCACATCCAGAACTTGTATTTGAAAACTTTTTCAATACAACCAATAATTTTTAGGTAAATCAAGAAAAACATTCACTTTTCGAGTTTTCCAAGCAATTTTTAAAAAATTAGAACAATTTTTTAAAAATTTGGAAATTAGTTATCTTCCGTTCACTTTTTATATTTCAGAATTTACCATTTTAAAGATACTTTTCCTGGTGTTTAAAACGTTTCAAAATTGCGAAAAACTATCAAAAATCCCAAAATTCCTGATTAAAAATTTTTTCCAAAAAAGAGTAATGTTAAGGTTGGAGCTGAACAAATTTCAGATTCGAAATATATAACTTTTTTCAAAATGTGTACATAATATAATTCATTCGGAAAAAACATGTTTTTCGCACATTTTCAGAAAAATTCCAATGCATAGAGTATTACTTCCTATTGATAATTAGATGTTTAGATACATTTTTTAAACAATTTATTATTGTTTATAGAAATTGTCTCTTAAAATAGAGTTAGAAAATCGCGGGTTTTTCTGAATTTTTCCAATTTTTCGCAACTTTTCATTTCGAGCTAGGCAATAATCAATTATAATTTTATATACATAATTGTTGAAACCATTTATTATTATTTATGACATTAATATTCTCTCAAAAAGATGTTAAAAAGTTGCGGTTTTTTCTAAAAAATTTCAGTTTTTGTCCACTTTTCAATTGGGTTGAGATTACAATCAATTCAAATTAACAAACATAATTGTTTAAACAATTTATTTTTAATAATATTCTCTTCGAATAATGCTAGAAAGTGGCAGTTTTTTCTTAAATATCTAACTTTTTCTCCACTTTTCACTAAGACCAAGGCATCAAGGTAATAATGAATGCAATTGAACAAAAATAATTGTTTAAAAAATTATTGTTAATAACTATCTTCTCCTATCTCTAGTAATGCTAGATAATGAGATTTTTTCTCAAATTTTACACTTTTTGTTAACTTTTCACTTGAGGCGAGGTAATAATTATTGAAATTTAACAAACATAATTGTTTAACCAAATTGTTATTGTTTATAACTATCTTATCCTAGTAGAATTCTAGATAGTTCGTGGTTTTTATGAAATTTTTAACGTCATGTCCACATTTTACTTATTGAAATAATAATAAATGTTAGTTAACAAATATAATTATTTGACAAATTAATTATTGTTTATAGCTATCTTCTCTTATAGTAATGATATAAAGTTTGCGGGTTTTTTTGAAATTTTTAGTTTTTCTTGAAGTTTATAGTTAGGAACAAATGATAAATATTAATATTCATAATAATTTAAACAAAAAGCTTCACAGTAACTGTCAATAATCAATTCTGTCAGTAATCATTTTTGTTAACTTTGATTAATTTATTATCTAACTAAGTGATAAGTGGACACAAATTTGAGAAAAAAACCGCAGCTTTCTAGCAATAATATAGAGAAAGATATTTATAAACAATAATAATTTGTTTAAATGATTGTTTAATAAATTACATTAATTATTAGCCCACTCCAAGTAAAAAGTGGAAAAAAGTTCAAAAGTTCAGAAAGAAGCGCAACATTTTAATATTATTCAAAGAAAATATTATTAAAAATAATAATATTTTTTCAAACAATTATGTTTGTTAACTAACAGACAAGTTGTTGATAAGTCAGAAAATTTGGGGAAATATCTTTAAGAACTTAAATAACATTTAGTATGTTTCCTGATACGTCTGTCCGTAGCTTAGTGAGTACAAGACCAGCAATCTAAAAGACCTGGGTTCGGAACCAAGCGGAGCTCGAAACAAATTTTTGTATAATTTATAAATAAAATCATTATTAAAGAAATATTGATTTTAGACCAGCAGACAAAAAACAATTAACATCAAATTATTTAATACATTTTATCTGGTCAAAACCATAAATTTGGGTTGATTTAATCTGTTTTGTTATTGAAAATTCATTTTTTTTAAATTCCTTATTTCAGTTAAAAATTCATCACTTTGGATGAAAATGTAACTATTATGTTAAAAATCCATTTTTTATTTTCAATTTATTCTTCAACTAAAAATGTAATTATTCTAGTTTTGTTGTAGCAAATTTCTTTTTTAAATCGAAAATTATTGTTTTTGGTAAAAAAAATGTTTTTTTCGTTAAATTCCCTTTTCGTTGAAAAAATAATTACTTGGTTTAAACTACTTATTAAAGCATTCTTATTTTACAAAGATTCATCATTTTAGCTGAAGATTCGAATATTAGGTAGAAACTTCGTCTTTTTACTTAAAAACTTAACAATTTGGTAGGACATAAAATAGTTAGTTAGAAAATTAACTTTTTTTTTTAAAAATCATATTTTCTGTTTGGAAATTCAACTGCTTTGCAGATAATTTGTCTTCCTGGTTTCAAAAATTAACAATTTTATTGAAAATTGTTGTGTTTTTTTGAAAACTCGTATATTTTAGCAGAAAATAATTAATCTTCTCGTGGGAAATTCTTTTTTTTTTAATTTACCATTTTTCTTGAAAAATCTTCTTTGGTCGAAAATTCAACTACTTAATTCAAAGTTGCACTAAATGCTTTGTTAAATTTTTTTAAGATTCTCCTCTATAGTGAAAAATGTAAGTTATTTTTAAAGAATAGTTTTTTTATTGTTCAAAATTAATTTCTTATCTGAAAATTTCAAAATTACATTTTTGGTTGGGAAATTTATGTTGTTTGTTGAAAATTAATCTTCTTATTTAAAAATTTTTTCTTTGGGATTGAAAAAGCAACTGTTGAAAAATCAATTAAAGCGAAACTAAAAATAAAATGAATTTAAAAAATGCATTTTTTGTTTTTTGTGGAAGTTTCGTCGTTTTAGTTGAAAAAAATAGTTTCAGGTGAAAATTTTAATTATTTCGTATCAAATTTGTCTTTTTGGCTTTAAAATTCAACAATTCAGTAAAAAATTAAACGATCAGGTTGAAACTGAATTTTATTGTTGAAAATCAATATTTTTTGTTAAAAATTCCACTATTTGGTAGATAATAAACTTTTTTGTTCAAAAATCATATTTTGTGGTGAAAAGTTGACCTGTTTTGTAGACAATTTTTATCCTTTTTTGGCTTCAAAATTTAACAATTTTGTTAGAAATAAATTGATGTATTTTGTTCGAAAACTCTTGTTTTTTAATCTTGTTGGTGGAAAATTCATCTTTTTGCTTAAAAATTCGTTTTTTGGTTGAAAATTAATTTTATGGTGAAAATTCGACTATTCCATTTTTAGGCCAAAAAATATCTTCTCCAATCGAAAATTCAACTATTTGGTTTAAGACTCATTTTTATTCATTACTTTGAAAATTCAACTATTCTGATAAAAATTCGTCCTTTCGGATTGAAAACTCATTTTTCATAATAGAAAAGTCATCTTTCTTGTTTGAAAATTACCTTTTTGCCATAAAAGTACTTTTGAAACAAACAAAAAAACCCAATACAACATTTTTGTACGTAATCTTTTATTCAAATTTTAGACTTTTCTTTTGTTATTAATTTTTTTTTAATCATTTTGGAACAAAGTTCATGATAATTTTTTACTCAGTTTTTTAAGCAAAAAGAAGTCTATTTTATTTCAAATTCAGAAATTAAAAAATAAAATCCAGTTATATAAGTTTTTAATATTTTTTCCCTAGATAAGCCAAAATTTTAATTTCGAAAAAAGCGCTCCCACGATTATGGTTTCTAGTTATTAAAAATTCACCATTTCCAGTTTAAAAATGAAATTACTCATGATTCGTTCCAATCGGCAGGGTTTGCTTATGAGTATTTTAAGAGTGTTTTAATTGAGTTCCAAATAATTTACCGCAATTCCTTAAAAGAAATCTTTTTATCTAAAATAAAAAAAAAGAATTAATTTTAATTCTAGCACTTTTAGAAATGTATTAATTTTTTAGATTATTATTTTTTCCTTTTTAGACAATGTAATAATCAAAATAGATTGGTTCAGAATCAACTCCAAATACTTGGGTTAAAATTTAAACTACTTTGTACAAAAAATCATTTTTTTGTAGTTGATGGTTTATCTCTAGTTGAAAATTTATATTTTCGGTTCATGAAAATTAAAAAATTTAGTAGAAAGTTCGTATTTTTGGTTTTAAAATTGAACTATTTGGTATAAAACTAAACTTTTAGGTTTAGAATCAACCTTTCTGTTTTAATAAAGTATATTTTCTGACTGAAAATTCAAAAAATAAAAAAATTGTAGAGCTGTCTTGACTGTTTATTTAATTCTTAACAATAGTAAAATTTCAAAATTAGAAAATTCCCATATCATAAAATTCCCGAATAATAAAATCCTCGATTAATAAAAAATCCGAATAATAAAATTTAATAATTGGAAAATTCTTGTACAATAAAATTCCAGATTAATGAAATATCCGAATAATAGCATTCCCGAATTGGAAAATTCCAGAATAATAAAATTTTCAAGTAATAAAATTCTCAAATTCTAAAATTCCAGAATAATAAATTACTGAATAATAAAACTTCCGAATAATTATATTTCCGAATTGGAAAATTTACAATTGATAAAATTCCCAAATAATAAAAAACGCCAATTCGAAAATTCCAGAATTAGAAAATTTCCGAATAAAAAAATTTCCAAATAAAAAAATTCCTGAATTGGAAAATTTCAGAATGATAATATTCCCCAACAATAAAATTCCGAAATTGGAAAATTCACGATTTATAAAATTCCCAAATAATAATCTTCGCGAATTCGAAAGTTCCAGAATTAGAAACTTTCTGATTAATAAAATTCCCAAATAATAACATTTTCAAATAATAAAATTCCCGAATAATAAAATTTCCTAATAAAAAACTTCTCGACTTGGAAATGCCTTGATTTATGCAATTCCCGAACAATGAAACTTCGAGTAATAAAATTCCCGAATAGTTGATAATATTACTGAATTTAAAAATAACCCAATAATAAAATTCCAGAATTGTAAAATTTTAAAAGAATAAAACTCCTGAATAATAAGATTTCCGAATAATAAAATTCCTGAACAATAATATTCCAGAATTGGAAAATTACCGATTAATAACAATTTCAAATAATATAAATCCAGAGTTGACCAATTTTCGTACAATAAAATTCCAGAAAAATGAAATATAAGGATAATAAAATTCCAGAATAATAAAATTTCCGAAATCGAAAGTTCCAGATTTGGGAAAATTCTCGATTAATGAAATCCCGGGATAATAAAATTTTCAGATACTGTAAAATTCGAAAATTCCAGAATAATGAAATTCCCGAATTGGAAGATTCACGATTTGTAAAATTCCAAAATAATAAAAATCCCGAATACGAAATCTCAAAAATTGGAAAATTTTTGATTAACCCTAGAACGGTATCGTGACTTTTAAGTACAAAAATGATATCCACACGCTTCCTAGGCATGTACGCCCTAATTATGAATATTTCAAGACAATAAATGGTTTTTTATTTATTTATTTTTTTATTTCCGTTTATTTTTTCAAAATGGTCACGTGGACATGCATTCATTCTTGTCTACGTCTACGCCTCGGAGGCGTGTAGATACCGTTCTAGGGTTAATAAAATTTCCGAATAATAAAATTTCCGAGTAAAAAATATCTGAATTGGAAAATTCCAGAATGATAATATTTCCGAATAATAAAATCTTTAAATAATAAAAATTCCGAAATGGATAACACCCGAATAAAAAACATTCCTAATTGAAAAATTCCCAAGTAAAAAACTTCCCAAACAATAAAATTTCAAACTAATAAAATTCCCGAATAATAAAATTTCCCGATTAAAAACTTATCTAATTGGAAAATTCTTGGGTTAAAAAATTCCCGAATAATGAAAGCACGAGTGATAATATTCCCGAATAATTTATAATATTACTGAATTTTAAAATTCCCGAATAATAAAATTCCTAATTCGGAAAATTTTAAAATTCCAAAATATTGTCAAATTTCAAATTAATAAAAGCTCCGAATAAGAAGATTTCCAAATAATAAAATTCCCCATTGAGAAATTCCAGAATAATGAAATATCTGAATAATAAAATTCCTAAATTGGAAAATTCCAGAATAATAAAATTTCCAAGTAATAAAATTCTCGAATTCGAAAGTTTCCGAATAATTATATTTCCGATTGAGAAATTTATGACTGATAAAATTCTCTAATAATAAAAACCCCGAATACAAAAATTCAAGAATGATAATATTCCCAAATAATACAATTTTTAAATGATAAAATTTCCGAAATGGAAAATTTTCTAATAATAAAATTCTGGAATTGGAATAAAATTTCGGATTGATAAAATTTCCGAAATTTTTTTTCAATGATTGTTAGTTTAAATTCAAACAATAATTTTAAATACTGTAAAAATTATAAAAATGATTTTTTATAAAAATATTTGATTATTATATTTTTAATAAATAATTACTGCTTATAAAAATTTTTATTAAAGTGGGGAATTTTCTACTTTTTATATTTTATAATTCGGCCATTTTCTGTCGGGAATATTATTATTTGGAGATTTAAAGAAATCCATTTTTTAGAAGATTATTAATTAATTTATATTTTCATAGTGACTGTCACAGATTCCTATTCCCCAAAAAAGAGAACGTATTTGAAATATATTTAATGCCCTTTAATTGTACCGATAGGCAAACCTCACAGAGCTGTCTTGTATTTCGTAAGTGTTCATATTTTGAGTTTATTTAATTCCTTTTGTGGAATATAAGCTTTGAAATTTTAATTCTAATCAATTCAAGTATGTCTTTCTAGAGTCGAAATTGTTTTATTTAACACATTTTACATCAATAAATTTTTTTAACACGTTTGAATAATTATTAATATAAAAATAAACATAAATTTGAATATTTTCTAAAATTTATAAGTTATAAAACGATTTAATAATGAAAATTAATGTTAAATAAATGCTTCCGTTAAATTTTAACAAGTAGATTGAGAGGAATAGTATTTGCAATTTTTCTTTTCCCGTTGGGAGATTTTTTAGACGGAGGAAAAATCGCGTTTTCATAAAAATAAAAATTCTTAATTCTACTGAATTCAACGCTTATTACCAGGATATCTTCTTTACTTTTCCAGTAAATCATAACCGTCGCGATAATAAGCGTTGGACAGAGAAAAATTAATATTTTCAGATTTCACCGTAAAAGTGAGGATAATTCTATTATTTTGATTGCGCGATATTTCCATCTGTCTGAAATTTCATTATAAGAATAGGATATCTCAGAAACTAATTTATTTCTATTTCCATAGTGGTCAAAAAAGACTTTGTACCCAGTGGGCACAAAGTTTGGCGACGTCTTTACGACATCTTTACGATAACTTTACGACATCCTATCGTCATGTCGTTAAGGTGCCTTTACGATATCGTAAATAAGTCGTATGATCTGACGATGTCTTTACGACATCGCAAAGATACCGAATCGACATAGGATGTCGTAAAGTTGTCGTAAAGATGTCGTAACGATGTCGTAAAGACGTCGCCAAATTTTGTGCCCACTGGGTATTTAATTCCTTGTAATTGTAATGACAGATACACCTCATAGAAAAGTCTTGTATTCCCCAAAAGTGCTCATATTTTGAGATTATTTAATTCCTTCAAATAAGTTTAAAAAATATGTTTAATAATTTGTTTTAACTACTTTATGTGGAATATAGCAGTTTTGAAATTTTAATCAATTCAAGGCTGCCTCTCTAGAGTTTAAATTATTTTAATTCACAAATGTTAACAGATTTCTGTAATGCATTTTTAAAACTTTCAAATAAATGATTAAAATATGAATAAATATCAATTCGAATATTTTTTGAATTTATAAGTTATAAAAAGATTTTAAAATGAAAAATAGGTTACATAACTGTTTCCGTTAAATTTTACTAAGTCGATTTAGAGAAATAGGATTTAAACTTTTTCTGCTCCCGTTGGGGGATTTTTAGACGGAGGAAAAATCGCTTATTCATAGGAATACAAATTCTTAATTTTTCTGAATTCAACGCCTATTACCGGGGTTAGCATATCACATGACATCGTCAAAAAATTATCAACGCAATATTAATTTTCTCATCACTTTATTTAACCTCAATATACACAATTGATATAATCTAATTCTTAATTATTTGATTCATCTTATATTATCGTATTTCTTTATATTCGTCCCAAATATCTACTTCCTATAAAAAAAACTTGGATGTGCCCATCGCAGACGCAAGTACGTACGTGGGGATAACCTCAAATTTTTTTCTAGTGACTGTTGTAACAGCAGTGCAAGTACAGGCGTCACGTTATCATCTCTTTCTACAGGGGGTCGATAGGTTTACAGAATCACATTGCGTCTGACAGTTGTGAAAGCGTGGTTGCTACACGTGCTCCAGTCATCTCCGATTAGAGAATTCACTGAAAGAAGGAAGCGAAATAGGAAGTATAAAACTGATTTCTCGCCGAGAAACCGGTGTAGCCATTCACTCGAGGAGAAACATTTCTGCACGACGTACGACCTGAAACCTCGTTGCTCGTGCCTCGCTGTGGTCATTGTTTATTTTCCCTTTTTTTACATTCCAATTTTTTTCCATTCTTGCACTGTGATTGTTGCACCTTTCGCTTCGTGGTTTCGACTCGCTTTTGCAATGGGAGTACCTAAGTAAGTTGACATCGAGCCAGCAGCGATAAATTCGTCTGCTCTTTAGACGTGAAGTGTGCGGACTTGTGTGTTGCGCCGAAAACAAATTTTTATGAATTTCTTTTTTACTGAGAAATGTTTCTTCGAAAATTGGTATCGGTTATCGGGCGAGAGAAGGGATTTCATTCTACTAAGGCACTGTGAGTCTTGTGTATTATAAACAAATTATTTTTATTATGTTGTGAATTTTTTATGGCAATTTTAATTCAGGTATGGACTTTCACGAGGTGTAATGCAAGAAAGTACATTTTCTATATTAGAAAAAAACCACAAACATTGTTTTTTTAAACTAATTTTTTAATTTAATCTTCCAAGAGAAAGCTAAATGTTTTTTTTTTATTTTTCTGCATAAATGGTTTCAGTGTTCTCTACTTATTTGTAAAAAAATTTTATTTAGATTTATTATATAATTAATATATTATTATATATTTATATTTACTATTTATTTCTCAAATAAATTGTTTTTCTGATACGTCATTTTTGTTCAATCATGTTTTTCTTGCATTCTTTTCGGGCTTTTTTAAAACATATTTAATTATTATTATTTGTTTTTTAATTTATACCAGATATAATCAATTTGTTTTCACTGTATGTTTCGTATTTTTCTTGAAAAACCGTTGCTGTCTTCCTTAATTATTTGTGAAAAAAATTAATTTAGATTTATCATATAATTAATATATTATTATATAATTAAATAATTAATATATAATTATATTTAATATTTATTCATTAAATCAGTTGTTTATAATTTGTTAAATCGTGTTTTTTCTTGTGTTCTGTTTTGGTTTCTTACACTTATTTACTCACTCATTATTCGTTGTTTAATTTATACCAGATATGATTAATTTTTTTTATTGTACATATTTCTCAATATTTTTGTGCAAAAATGTTTGTTGTGTTTCCTAATTATTTGTAAAAAAAAATTAATTTAGATTTATTTTATAAGAATTTGTTAAATCGAGGGTTTTCCTTTATTCAATTGGCCTTTTTTACATATATTTGCTTATTATTCGTTTTTTAGAATGTTGTATCAGATATCTAACCAATTATCCAGTTGTGGAGGGGGTGGGGTGGATATTACACTTTTTTCTTGAACACGAAACTTGAAAACAATTGCAGATAAATTGAAGGCCTTGTGGAAGGACTTTTTAGCACTTTATAATATTTTTAATATCGTTTCTTGATAGCAAAACATTCTGCATTAACATGATTCAAAGTTGATACAAGAAGATAACATATTTCTTGGTTCGTGGCTAACCGATTGACCTATAATATTAATATATTTTATTAAAGAGCAAGAAAGTTATGGTCATTCGTATTATATTAAAAATCTATTTTTAAAGTAAAAATTATCTGACTCTCCCTAATTTAAAGTTTATGTGAGAATGGAACAGATGTCTTGAATCGAGACGAGTCGATTGACCTATAATATTAAAACATTTTATTGAAGAGGATGAAAGCTATGATTATGTATAATATTTCAAAACCCCGTTTTTGATAGTAAAACTTTTTCCCTTAAAATAATTCATAAGTGATTCAAGAACGAAAAAGATTCCTTGATTCAAGGTAAATCGATTGACCTATAATATTAATAAATTTTATCAAAGAGTAAGAAAGTTATGGTCATTCAATATATATTAAAAATCGATTTTTATAGTAAAAAATTTGCATTCTCATAATTTAAAGTTGATGTGAGAATAGAAAAGATGTGTTGAATCGATAGGAGTCGATTGACCTATAATCTTAAAAACATTTTATTGAAGGGCATGAAAGCTATGGTTATGTATAATATTTCAAACCCCCGTTTTTGATCGTAAAACTTTTTCCGTTAACATAATTCATAATTGATTCAAAAACGAAAAAGATTCCTTGATTTAAGGCAAATCGATTGACCTATAATATTAATAAATTTTATCAAAGAGTAAAAAAGTTATGGTCATTCGTATTATATTAAAAATCTATTTTTAAAGTAAAAATTATTTGACTCTCCCTAATTTAAAGTTTATGTGAGAATGGAACAGATGTCTTGAATCGAGACGAGTCAAT
>NC_046657.1:21080905-21086048 GCF_010883055.1 Belonocnema kinseyi | reverse complement strand
TTTTTCCGTTAACATAATTCATAATTGATTCAAGAACGAAAAAGATTCCTTGATTCAAGGTAAATCGATTGACCTATAATATTAATAAATTTTATTAAAGAGT
Organism: Belonocnema kinseyi; assembly: GCF_010883055.1. NCBI lineage: Eukaryota > Metazoa > Arthropoda > Insecta > Hymenoptera > Cynipidae > Belonocnema > Belonocnema kinseyi. Next base: position 21,085,945 of record NC_046657.1, on the reverse strand, counting down.
AAGAAAGTTATGGTCATTCATATTATATTAAAAATCGATTTTTATAGTAAAAAATTTGCATTCTCATAATTTAAAGTTGATGTGAGAATAAAAAAGATGTGTTGAATCGATAGGAGTCGATTGACCTATAATCTTAAAAACATTTTATTGAAGGGCATGAAAGCTATGGTTATGTATAATATTTCAAACCCCCGTTTTTGATCGTAAAACTTTTTCCGTTAACATAATTCATAATTGATTCAAAAACGAAAAAGATTCCTTGATTCAAGGCAAATCGATTGACCTATAATATTAATAAATTTTATCAAAGAGTAAGAAAGTTATGGTCATTCGCATTATATTAAAAATCGTATTTTACAGTAAAAATGTTTTCATTTTCATAATGTAAAGTTGATGCAAGAATATAAAAGACATTTCGAAGCAAATCAATTGACCTATAATATTACTCAATTTTTTTAAAGAGTAAGAAAGTTATGGTCATTCACATTATATTAAAAATCGATTTTTATAGTAAAAAATTTTGTCATTCTCATAATTTGCAGTTGATCTGATAATAGAAAAGATGTGTTGATTATAGACGAGTCGATTGACCTATAATATTAATACATTTTATTTAAGAGTAAGGAAGTTATGGTTATTCATACTATTTGTAAATCCCGCTTTTTATGTTAAAACTTTTTTCATTACCATAATTCAAAATTGATTTAAGAACGGAAAAGATTTCTTGATTCGTAGTAAATCAATTTACCTATAATATTATAATACATTTTATTGAAGAGTAAGGGAGCTATGGTCATTTATAATATAAAATAACTACTTGACCATAAATTTTCAAATAAAATAATTCTGACAATTTTCGCAAAAAAAGCATAAAAATGGAAAAGAGATAGTGACAACAAAACTTTTTTTCCTTTTTTCCATATCGAAAAATTACCATTTCAAATACAAAATTCGACTTGTCCAATTTGTCATTGTATTTTTTAAATTGTTTATATGACGTTTTTATGTTTTGTACATTTATATTTTTAAATTAATCAAAATGAAAACTTTAGTTTTTCTATTATTTAAAAAAAATACTAATGCTTCCTCTACGAGGAAGAATTCACTACAACTATTATTATACAACTATTATTATGCAACTATTTTGGTAGAAGATTAGGCTATTTGGTTAAAAATTAAACTATTTACTAAAAAACCAAATACTTGTTATAAAAGGTATCAAAATTAACTTTCAATCTGAAAAAAAAGAAACAAATTTTCAATATAATACATGGTTTTTTAATTGAAAAAGGTAATTTTAAAAATTTTCAGCTTATTAAATTTAATTTGTTTTTAACTGAAAAGTTTTTAAATTATATATTATATATTAGTTTTTTTTATATATTTATAAATATTTGTAAATCTTTAAATAATAAATACAATTTTTTCAAACCAATAGTAAAATTTTTATTCAAAAGGATTTAGTTGAATTTGCAACACTAACATATGAATTTTCGAGAAGTAAATTTCCTACGAAACAGTTGAGTTTTTAACAAAACAGTTGAAACGGGTAGAAAATTTAACTGTTTTATGTAAAATTCATCTTTTTGGGTAGAAAATTAAGCTTCTATTTTGAAAATGTATCTTATGGGCTGTGCATTGAAATATTTTATTAAAAATTCGTCTATTTTTGGTTTAATTCCACTGGTAGAAAGTTCGTCTTTTTTTGTTGAAAATTAATTTTTTAAATGAAAATGTAACTACAGTAAAACCTGGATATAATGTCAATTTTGAAATTCAGCGTGAAATTAACCCGTGAGTACCACACTCCATCTGCGCATACATCTTTACCACACTGGTGCGATTTGGGATTTCGCATTTTTTAATTTCAATAACTCGTGCATAAATAAACTAAATGCAACTTACAATATATATTTTTGGGTTAAAAATGACTGAGAAATGCAATGATGATAAAAATAATTCAAATTAACAATTTTTAAATCATAAAAAAATTAAAACAACTTTTTTGAAATGTCATTTTTATTTTTTAAAATAGTCATTTTTTTCTAATGATCGAAATTGTACTTTTGTTTTTTTTTAATTGAAGACAAAAGTACATATTTTTAAGAAGAATTACCAACTGCGCATTAAATAAAATATAAATCTTTTTTATGGCTGTCTGAAAATAAGGTATTTTTATAGCATAGCAAAATCAGTCAATACTTAATCTAGAAGGGAACAAACCAAAAAAATCTAAGAATTAATCAATATTAATATTGTTTATTGTTTAAACCTTAATAATTGTAAAATATTATTATAAAATATTAATACTGAGCTAAAAGTTAGTTACTACATCACGATGCATTATGAGTTGCTCTTCAATAAATTGATCATCCGATTCCTGCTCAACATTTTTAATGCCAGAGACAATAAATTCGTCCTCATCTCCTTCCGAGTCGCTGCCATCATTTTTATCTTTATCAGAAGAAGCGTTCAGTGTTCGCACACCTGCTCGGCTGCTGCGCAAATTATAACTAGAAGTTGGTGGGTCAGCCATTCTGAATGAAAACTAATTTTTACTAATTTTATGTACTGCCATTATTTATAATTTTGTACAATAATTCAAACTTAAGAGCCTGAAGCTTTTAGAAAATTTGAATAAAAAAAAACATATTAAAAATTAAAAACACTATGTAAAATTATTACCTCTAGAGAAAATGTAGTCGAAAAAACGATTATAAGGGGAAATTCAAATTTTTCCGAAGCACTCACTTTACAAACTAGGAAACCACACTTGTGCAAATTTTACCAAGCCCAACTTTCGAAGTGAACCTCACGAACAGTGAGAGGCGAATGGCGCTGCACTCTGCGTGACATGACTCTGTACCTGATACAAATTTAATGTTGGGGGGAGAGACCATTATACCTACCAAGTGACAAGGGACACTTGTTTGACAAATTTTCTGGTGCATATTTGCACAAGTGTGGTAACCACGGGTTAAATCCAGAGTCTCGGAACTATTTTGTATCTCCTGTTTTTTCTTTTTCTTGTTTATCTATCTTTTTTGTGAGCCTTGAGTGAGCACCGCATATCCTCCCGTTGCTCCTCTCGCCAATGCTTACCCCGCAACGTCAATTCTCGAAAACATTAAATGGAGGATCACTAAATCCAGGTTTGACAAAAGTAAAAATGTAACTTCCATTTTTGGTTGAAAACTTATGTTTTTTTACATTCAACTATGTTGTTGATTCATCTGTTTTGGTCGAAAATTTAACTGTTTTGTTTTATTTGTCCTTTTAGATTGAAAATTCATGCATGAAATACGAAATATTTCTTTGGGAATTTATCTTTTTTGTTGGAGAACTATCGTTTCTTTTCTCTTGAACCTTATTTCCATGACTTGCTTCACTACTTTATATAGAAATAAAAATCATTTCTAAAAACTGTTACAGATTGGAAGCTGCGATAATAGATGGGAACAATATCGCCAAGCAAATAGAAAAAGAAGTTAGAACTTCAGTTGAATCCTGGATCAAAAGTGGAAAACGAAGGCCAAAGTTGGTAGCAATAATTGTTGGTGATGACCCAGCCAGTAAAGTTTACGTCTCTAGAAAAGTCAAAGTTGCGAAAGCTGTTGGCAAGTTCCCAGATATTCAAAATCTTAAGATTTTTTTTCATTTATATTCAAATCTGACAAAATCTAACGAAAAAAATTCTAGGAATTGACGCAGAGACGATAACCTTCGACAAAAGCATCTCACAAAAACATCTGCTCAAGGCTATTGAAAACCTCAACAAAGACACCTCTGTCGACGGCATCCTGGTCCAGTTGCCAATTCCAAAATCCATAAACGAAAGGGAAATTTGCGAGGCGGTAACGCCTGCTAAAGACGTGGATGGTTTCCATTCTGAAAATATGGGGAAGCTTTCAGTCGATAACGACAGTATTGTGCCAGCAACTGCCCTAGGAGTTATAGAATTAATCCAAAGGACAAAAGTCGACACATTTGGCAAAAATGCTGTGGTCATTGGCAGGTCGAAACATGTCGGTTTACCAATCGCTCTGCTACTTCATTCTGATAGTAAAGGTACGTTAAAAAAATATTTTGAGGTTCAAAATAAATTTTCTCTCTAAATCTGAATTAATGAAAAACTACTAATCTTTTCAAGATTTTCTTGATATTTCGCAATTTTTATTGCGTGGACCTAAATTTTGTTGACAATTTCTGAGAGTGAATTCGCAGGTCGAAGGGAATAACTTTTGAAGTTTGATCAATGACGAAATCACTTGGGTTTGCCTCATTAGTCACAACGTTTGCAGAAAGTCGAATGATGTTGAATACTTGAAAAGTCTTGCAATTCCAAGATTTCTGATTACTTTACGCGAACAAAAAAATTGAGTGGTATTCGGAAGGTTTGAAAATGACGCTATATTTCTTTGAAATTAAAAAAAAGAAATTATTTAATTAAAAAAAAGAATAGGAAGTTTTAGGAAGTGTATATAATAATTTACATATTATATTATCATATTGTTTAAATAGAAAAGTTGATCTCGAAATAATTATTTGTATAATAATTATTTATAATATATTATTTATTGTTATTTGTATAATTTAATCATGTACGAGAGTAACAATCTTTTTTCATTTTTAAATAGCGCGCCAAATTGGGCTAGTGATAGGGGAACTTAAAGGAGTGAGGTTTCTGAGGAGTGGGGGGGGGGGTCCTACTTTTCCCATCAAGCCATCTGGTCACCATAATTTTAAATTTTTACTCATGAAAAGGCAAATAAATATTCCTTAGAATCAAACAGAGTCTGGTGATTCTGCAGTACGTTTGACGATTTATGCATACTATAAGCCTCGAAAATGTTTAATTTTTTTGAAAATACATTTTAGTTAACCCAACTTTTTTCAAGGACACTTTCCTAGTTCCCTTTGAACTATTTTCACTTATTCTCAGGGTGACCAGATGACTGGGTAGGAAAAGCAGGACACCCTACTCCTTACCACCTCCCACCATTAATTCTTTTCCGCCCCTAGCCCAATTTGGCGCGATAT
>NC_046657.1:21052038-21080805 GCF_010883055.1 Belonocnema kinseyi | reverse complement strand
TATCTTGAAAAAGAAGGACATCAGACAAAAAAGAAGGACAGAAGGACAAACATGAAAAAAGAAGGACATGTCCTTCCAAAGAAGGACGTCTGGTCACCCTGCTTATTCTTCACTATTAAACTAAAACTTAGTCATTTTAAAGAAACTAGACAGACACCAAAAATATTATCAGTGAACAAAATCATTTAACTTGCAATAAATTGAAGTCGGAATACATTTATGTACAAACTAAAAATCCTCAAAATCGTGAGAGAACGAGAGTGGTACACGCCTGCGCTCTATGATAGACGCCATTTAACTCAACGGTATATTTCAAAACACATTTTGTTGGCTCCGAAAGTCTCGAAAATTCCATCTTACATTTTTTTAAGGATGATTTTAGTTTTTGATTTGTTGTTGAAGAATGCAAGTCATGAAAATGAAGTTCAAAAGAAAAGATGCGACAGTTCTACATAACAAACAAAAGACATTTTCAAAGAAACAAAACATTTACATTCTCGAAAAAAAACGATACTCAACAACGTAGTTGAATTTGAAATAAAAAAAATGTATTTTTATCAACAACGTAATTTTTTATCAAGAGAGATGAGTTTTCAACCATATACTTAAATTTTCAAATAAAAAAAAGAGTTTTTAACCAAAACTGGAATAATTTAATTTTCAGTTTGAAATATTAATTTTCGACAAAAAAACAAATTTTCAACTTGTTGAATTTAACTCAAAAACATGCATTTTTAACGAAATACTTGAATCCTTCATCAAAATGATGATTTAAAAAAAATAAGTTTAATTTTCTGCTCGAAAAAAAAAGATTTTACAACAAAATATATGAATTTTGAATAAAACAGTTTGGGATTTCGCATTTTAAAATGTTAATAATTCGTGCATAAATAAACTAAATGCAACTTACAATATATATTTTTTGGGGTAAAAAATGCTGAGAAATGCAATGATGATAAAAATAATTCAAATAAACAATCAGTAAATACTTAATCTAGAAGGGAAAACACATTAAAAAATCTAATAATTAATTAATAATATTGTTTATTGTTTAAACATTAATAATTGTAAAATATTATTATAAAAAATTAATACAGAGCTAAAAGTAAGGTAGTCTACACCTTATTCCGCAAAAGTAGTGCATCCAACGCCTACTGCATCACGATGCAATATGAGTTGCTCTTTAATAAATTGATCATCTGATTCCTGCCCAATATTTTTCATGTCAGAGACAATAAGTTCGTTCTTATCTCCTTCCGAGGCGCTGCCATCATTTTCATCTTCTTTGGAAGAAACGTCTAGTGTTCACACACTCGTTTGGCTGGTTCGAAAATTATAGTGAAACTCTCCTATAGCGTGTTGAATTCTTACTTAAAATATAACCATTTTCAGCCAAAAATGGAATATGTAAATTTTCAATTACCAAAGTAATTTTTCAAACAAAAGAAAACGAATTTTCAACAAAACAGTTAAATTTCCAGCCAAAGAGATAAATTTTTAACTGAAATTTTGAATCGACCAAAAATTGCATTTTTAAGAAAGTAGTTCAACCTTAAAACATAGTTGTTAAATTTTTACCAAAAGAAGCATTTTTAAACAAAAAGATTTATTTTCTACCGAAATAAAAAAGGCTTTTTAACAAAATTCAAGAATTCTCAACCAAAAAGTTCAATTTTCAAACAAAAATATTCATTTACCACGAAAAATACAAATTTTTAAGAAGATTTAGGAATTGTGAACCAAAAAGTTCAATTTTTAATTAAAAAAGAAGAATTTTAAAACAAAAAAGAAGAATTTTGAAACAAAAAGATTGATTTACTATCAAAAAGACAAATTTTCAACAAAATGCAAGAATTCTTAAACCACAAGTTAAATTTTCATAAAAAACAAGAATTTTTAAACGAAAAGATTAATTTACTAAAAAAAAATGAAATTGTAATAAAACTTAAAAATTATCAACCGAAAAGTTGATTTTTCAACAAAAAGATTAGTTTACTATAAAAAAAAAAGAAGAATTTTCATTTATATAAAAGAATTATCAACCAGAAAGTTGAATATTCAAGAAAAATTTATTTATTTTTTTTATTTTTAAGAAAGTTCCATTGTAAATCCTATTTGTTAATTTTTTAATCCAAAAGACGCATTTTCAACCAAAAAGTTGAATTTTTAAATAAAATTTAATTTACAACCAAAAAGACGAATCTTTAAGAAGATTCCAGAATTCTGAAACAAAAAGTTAAAGTTTCAATAAAATTTAAGAATTCTCAACTAAAAAGTTGATTTTTCAATCAAAAAGATTAATTTTTAAGCAAAAAGTTTAATTTGCTACCAAAAAAGACTTTTTTTTTAATTCAAGGATTCTCAACCCAAAAGTGGGATTTTTATCTAAAAAAGATGCATTTTTATTCAAAAATTGCAATATAACTTGAAAAAAACGTATAAGTATGAAAAATCGTAGAAAACATTTTTTAAACCAATAATTTGTTTACAAACATTTTTTTGTTATTGTATACTATTGGAACACCGGGAACGTCAAATACAAAAAAATGGCCATTTTTGCGTCATATTTCTTTATCTATAAAAAATTAAAAAATAATTTAAAAATTATGTGTTTTTTCATTTTGTTCAAACCGGTCAATATTTGTGGGCTGTACCTTATTTTGGACAAAAAAAGTAATTTTATTACATACTCGACCGAAGTGGTGGCCTTTTACCACTAAAAATAGGGCGAAAGCAGCATATATTTCCCGCAAATCGAATTTGCGGGACGTAAGTGAAATTAGCGGGGCGAAAGTAAAATCAGGCGGGCGAGTGTAAAATTAGCGGGGCGAAAGTAAAATTATCGGGGCGAAAGTAACATTTGCATGGCAAAAGTGAAATTTGCGGGGCGAAAGTAAAATCAACAGGGCAAAAGTAAGGGGCGAAAGTGAAATCAGCAGGGCCAAAGTAAAATTAGTGGGGCGAAAGTAAAATTTGCATGGCGAAAGTGAAATTTACGTGGCGAAAGTGAAATCAGCGGAGCGAAAGTAATATTATCGGGGCGAAAGTAAAATCAGCGGGGCGAAAGTAAAATTTGCATGGCGAAAGTGAAATTTGCGGGGCGAAAGTAAAAATGAGTCGATTAAAATTCGAGGAGCGAACAAAGCTATAGAAAAATGCGTCGGACCCGCTTTTCAGTGCCAAAAGGTGGACACGGTCGAGAGTGGAATAAAATGCTATATTTAACACGGTACAAAAGTAGATTTTTCCCTCGCGTAATTACTGCCCTCGCTTCGCTCGGGCGGTAAACTCACCCTCGGGAGAAATCTGCTCCTTTCGCTCCTTGTTGCATAATGTACTATTTTCCGACTGTGCGCCGGCTACCTTGATTTCCCCAATAATGATTTGTAATTATATTTTTTAGGTGTCAGTGGAGCCCTAGACATGACAACGACAATCTGCCATCGCCACACTCCTCCAGAGGAGTTAAAAAAATTTACAAGACTAGCCGACGTCGTAGTGGCGGCTGCAGGAGTTCCTGGTTTGGTAAAAAAGGACATGGTGAAGCCTGGAGCTTGCGTAATTGATGTTGGTATCACCAGGGTGGATACGGAATCTGGGCAAAAATTGTTGGGAGATGTTGACTATGAAAGCGTTAAGGAGATTGCTGGACATATCACTCCTGTTCCGGGAGGCGTTGGGCCAATGACTGTTGTCATGCTGATGAAAAACACACTCAAGGCTGCTCGGAAAAACCAGAGTTAATGCAGCTTGTGACTGCTCTATGAAATTAGACTAAGGATGTAAGAAAACCTGAGAATTTTGAGATCTTAAAAGACTGCTGGAATGCAGAAAAAAGTATTTTATTTTATTTTAGCTTTTGAGGGACGATTTATCAAGCACAGTATTTTTGCCGCGAAGACACTTTATTATTTTGTACCTACTTTTCTATTATTCATGTAGAAACGAGTTAATAAATTTTTTAATTGAGTTATGCGTTTTCTTATTTAAAGAAATTATTTTCTTCAATCCAAGAGTATGCACCGATTATGAACGTTTTTGATAGAAAATTAATCTTTTTGTTTAAAAATGTATAGTTTTAGTTGAAAATCCAACTGTTTGGATGCGAGTTCTTGGATTTTATTGAAAATTAATTTTTTGGTAGCAAATTAAACTTTTTGTTTAAACATTCTTCTTTTTTTAGTTGAAAATTTAACCTTTTGTTGAAAAATTCTTTTTTGTTGAAAATTCCACTTTTTGGTTCAGAATTCTTGAATCTTCTTAAAAATTCATCCTTTTGGTTGTAAATTAACAATTTTGTATGAAAATTAAACTTTTTGTTAACAAATTCTTCTTTTTTATTTAAAAATTCAAATTTCTGGTTAAGAATTCTTGAATTTTATTAAAAATGTAACTTTTTGGTTGAACATGCATCTTTTTTATTAAAAATTTAACAAATAGGTTTTACGGTGGAACTACTTTCTTAAAAATAATAAACAAAAAATTTTATTGAATATTTAAACTTTCTGGTTGATAATTCTTCAATTTTATTGAAAATTCGTTTTTTTTTTGTATAGTAAACTAATCTTTTTGTTAAAAAATTCATCTTTTTGAGTTGAAAATTCAACTTTTTGGTCGAGAATTCCTGATTGTTTTGGAAAATTCATATTTTTGATAGTAAATTAATCTTTGTTTAAAAATTCAACTTTTTTAGTTAAAAATCAACTTTCTGGTTAAGAATTCTTCAATTTGATTAAAAATTCGATTTTTTTTGTAGTACAATAAACTTTTTCTTTCAATATTCGTCTTTTTAAGTTGAAAATTCAAATTTCTGGTTAAGAATTCTTGAATTTTATTAAAAATGTAACTTTTTGGTTGAACGTGCACTTTTTGATTAAAAATTTTTACAATTAGGTTTTACGGTGGAACTACTTTCTTAAAAATAATAAAAAAAAATTTTATTGAATATTTAAACTTTCTGGTTGATAATTCTTCAATTTTATTGAAAATTCGTTTTTTTTGTTAAAAAAATCACCTTTTTTAGTTGAAAATTCAACATTTTTAGTTAAAAAATCAACTTTCTGGTTATGAATTCTTCAATTTGATTAAAAATTCGTTTTTTTTGTAGTACATTAAAACTTTTTCCTTCAAAATTCGTCTTTTTTAGTTGAAAATTCAACTTTTTTGTTGACAATTCTTAAATCTTATTGAAACTTTAACTTTTTGGTTCAGAATTCTTGACGCTTCTTAAAAATTCGTCATTTTGGTTGTAAATTTATTTTGTTGTTGTTAAAAATTGAACAAATAGGTTTTACAGTGGAACTACTTTTTTTAAAATAAAAAACAAAATTTTTTTTGAATATTTAACTTTCTGGTTGATAATTCTTGAATTTTATTAAAAATTCGTCTTTTTTATAGTAAATTAATCTTTTCTTTAAAAAATTCTTCTTTCTTAGATGAAAATTTAATTTTTTGGTCGAGATTTCTTGATTGTTTTTAAAAATTCGTCTTTTTGACTGTAAATTAATCTTTGTTTGAAAATTCAACTTTTTGGTTAAGAATTCTTAAATTTTATTAAAACTTTAACTTTTTGGTTCAGAATTCTGGAATCTTCTTAAAAATTCGTCTTTTTGGTTGTAAATTAATTTTTTTTGATTGACAATTCCACTTTTGGTTCAAAATGCATTTTTAGTTGTTAAAAATTTAACAAATAGGTTTTACGGTGGAACTACTTTCTTAAAAATAATAAACAAAAAATTGTATTGAATATTTAAACTTTCTGGTTGATAATTCTTCAATTTTATTGAAAATTCGTCTTTTTGATAGTAAATTAATCTTTGTTTGAAAATTCATCATTTTTAGTTGAAAATTAAACTTTTTGGTTGAGAATTCTTAAATTTGATTAAAAATTTAACCTTTTGGTTCAGAATTCTCGAATCTGCTTAAAAATTCGTTTTTTGGTTGTAAATTAAATTTTGTTTGAAAATTCAACTTTTTGGTTGAAAATGCATTTTTTTTATTATAAATTTAACGACTAAGTTTTACAGTCGAATTACTTTCTTATAAATAAAAAAACAAGATTTTTTTTGGTTATTTAACTTTCTGGTTGATAATTCTTGAATTTTATTAAAAATTCTTTTTTTATATAGTAAATTAATCATGTGGTTTAAAAAATCATCTTTTTTACTTGAAAATTCCACTTTTAGGTCGAGAATTCTTGATTTTTTTTAATTCGTCTTTTTACAGTAAATTAAACTTTTTGTTAAAAAATTTTTCTTTTTTAGTAGAAAATTCAAATTTCTGGTTAAGAATTCTTGAATTTTATTAAAAATGTAACTTTTTAATTAAAAATTTAACAAATAGGTTTTACAGTGGAACTACTTTCTTAAAAATAATTTTAAAAAAATTGTATTGAATATTTAAACTTTCTGGTTGATAATTCTTCAATTTTATTGAAAATTCGTCTTTTTTTTTAAGTTAACTAATATTTTTGTCTAAAAATTCATCCTTTTTAGTAGAAAATTCATCTTTTTGATATTAATCTTTGTTTAAAGTCTCAACTATTTTAGTTGAAATATCTATGTTTTGGTTGAGAATGCTTAAATTTGATTAAAAATTCATTTTTTGTTAGTAAATTAATCTTTTCGTTTAAAAATTCATCTTTTTTTCGATGAATATTGAACTTTTGGGTAAAGAATTCTTACATTTTGTTAAAAATTCGTCTTTTTCATAGTAAATCAATCTTTTTGTTTCAAAATTTTTCTTTTTTAGTTGAAAATTCAAATTTCTGGTTAAGAATTCTTGAATTTCATTAAAAATGTAACTTTTTGGTTCAGAATTCTTAAATCTTTTTAAAAATTCGTCTTTTTGGTTCTAAATTATTTTATTTTTTTTAATTCAACTTTTTCGTTGAAAATGCATCTTTTTAATTAAAAATTTAACAAATAGGTTTTACAGTGGAACTACTTTCTTAAAAATAATAAACAAAAAATTGTATTGAATATTTAAACTTTCTGGTTGATAATTCTTCAATTTTATTGAAAATTCGTCTTTTTTTTTAAGTTAACTAATATTTTTGTCTAAAAATTCATCCTTTTTAGTAGAAAATTCATCTTTTTGATATTAATCTTTGTTTAAAGTCTCAACTATTTTAGTTGAAATATCTATGTTTTGGTTGAGAATGCTTAAATTTGATTAAAAATTCATTTTTTGTTAGTAAATTAATCTTTTCGTTTAAAAATTCATCTTTTTTTGGATGAATATTGAACTTTTGGGTAAAGAATTCTTACATTTTGTTAAAAATTCGTCTTTTTCATAGTAAATCAATTTTTTTGTTTCAAAATTTTTCTTTTTTTGGATGAAAATTCCACTTTCTGGTTGTGACTTCTTAACTTTTATTGAAAATTCGTTATTTTGGTAGTAAATTATTCTTTCTGTTTGAAACTTCATCTTATTAGTTGAAAATTCTTCTCTATTATAGTAAATTAATCTTTGTTTAAAAATTTATCTTTTTTAGTTGAAAATTCAACTTTTTGGTCGAGAATTCTTGATTGTTTTGGAAAATTCGTCTTTTTGATAGTAAATTAATCTTTGCTTAAAAATACAACTTTTTTAGTTGAAAATTCAACTTTCTGGTTAAGAATTAGTAAATTTTATTACAAATTAGTTTCTTTTTTTGTAGTAAATTAATCTTTTTGTTTAAAAATTTATCTTTTTTTAATAAAAATTCAACTTTTGGATTGAAAATTCGTCTTTTTGATAGTAGATCAATATTTTTTTAAATTCTTCTTTTTTAGTTGAAAATTCAATTTTATGGTTCACAATTCTTGAATCTTCTTAAGCATTTCTATTTTTCGTGTTAAATTAATATTTTTGTTTGAATATTCAACTTTTTGTTTGAGAATTTTATAATTTTGTTAAAAATTCGTTTTTCTTTTCGATAGACAATTAATCTTTTTATTTATAAATGCTTCTTTTGGTAAAAGATTTAACAACTAGTTTTTAACGTTGACCTACTTTAAAAAAATGCAATTCTTGGTTGACGATTCAATATTTTATTTAAAAATTCGTCTCTTTTGGCTAGAAATTGAAATGTTTTGTTGAAAATTCCTTTTTTTTCGTTTGAAAAAAATTACCTTGGTAATTGAAAATTTACATATTTTATTTTTGGTTGAAAATATTTCTTTTTTAAGTAAGAAATTAATTTTTTCATAAAATTGAATTATTTTTATAAAAATTCGTTTTTTTTTGTTTGTTGAAAATTGATCTAGTTTAATTGAAACTTCATTTTTTTATTTGAGAGTTCTTGTCTCGTTGGGTAGTGAATTAATCTTTTTGTTTAAAAATTCATCTTTTTTCGTTGAAACTTCAACTCTTTGGTTGAAAATTCTGAAATTTTATTAAAAATTCGTCTTTTTTGGTAGCAAATGAATTTTTTTTATTGAAAATTCTTCTTTTTTAGTTGAAAATTCAACTGTTCTGTTAAAAATTCCTGAATTGTGTTAAAAATGATTTTTTTTTAGTTGAAAATTTATCTATTTGTTTAAAGGTTGTCTCTGTGATATAAAAATTAGTCTATTTTAGTAGAAATTACATCTTTCTTGGATAAAAATGAACTGTTTTAAATGAAAATCCAACTGTTTTGTTAAAAATTCAACTATTTCTTACAAAAATTACTTTTTATTTAAAACTCATATTTTGATGTTGAAAAGTGAAAAAGAAATATTTTCTGAATGAAAATTTAACTATTTTTTTTGCAAATTTGTCTGGTTCCAAAATTCATCCTTTTTGGTTAAAAATTCAACTATTTTGTTAGAAAATTTAACGATTTATTTGAAAAATTAACTATTTGGCAGAAAAATCACTTTTTTTGAAAATTCAGTGTCGAGTTGAAAATTCCACTGTTTTGTGCAAAATTTTTTTTTTTTTTAAATTGATCTTATTGGATATATATTTAAATATTTCGTTCATAATTCCTCTTTTTTAATCAATTTTAATTGTAAAAAAAATTAACTTTTTTTATGAAAGTGTAATTATTCCATTTTTTGTTGAAAAATTATTATTATTATTGAAAATTAAACTATTCTGTTCGAAAATTAAATTATTTTGTTAGAAAATTCAAGCCGTTGCTTAAAAATTAAACTTATTAAAAATAGAACTTATAATAAAATATAATATATAATAGTTTGAAAATTTAACTATTTTGTTTAAAATTCGTGTTTTTATTTGAATTCAACCAGTTGACCATTTTTTTTGTAGAAAAATAATTTTTTAATCCGAAAATGTAACTTCCATTTTTGGTTAAATAATTATTATTTTTCTTTTTCAAAATTTAATTATTTGGGGGAAAATTCAACTATTTGGTTATAAATTAAATTATAATTTATTTTTTTTAATTAACTACGTGATAGAAAATTCACTTTTTTATTGAAAGTTCATAGTATCAGGTGGATAATTCAACTTTTTCGGTTAGAACTTCATGTATTCTCTTAAAAATTAGTCTTTTTTAGCAGAAAATTACCTTCTTTTATGAAAAATTAATTTTCCTGATCTATAATTTATTTTAATCAAACTATTCAATTTTTGTTTGAAGTCTTATTTTTGAATTTTTTGAAAATTTGTATTTTTAATTTAAATATTTATCTATTTTAGTATATATTGCATTTTTCTTGGATAAAAATGCAACTGTTTGGTTGAAAATTTAACTATTTTTTTTGCAAATTTGTCTTTTTGATTTACAAAGTCATCCTTTCTGGTTTAAAATTCAACTATTTTGTTAAAAATTCAACTTTTGCTCAAAAATCAAACTATTTATTTCAAAAACTAACTACCTTACGGAAAATTACCTTCTTTGTTGAAAATTCACAGTTTCGGGGCGAAAATTAAACTGTTTTGTGTAAAATATACGCATTTTGTTAAAAATTCATCCTTTCGAGCCGAAAATTAATCCTCCTTTTTAAATCTTCATTTTCTTAAAGATTCAACTATATTTTGAAGAATTTATGAATTATAGTTCAATCAAACCAGTTGAGAATTCATTCTTGTTTTTTTCTTCTAAATTAATTGCTAAAAATTATAATTTAACTTCATTTTTTATCATTTAATTTAACTATTCAATTTTTAGTTGTAATGTTATTTTTTTTTTGAAAATTCATCAATTTGGTTCAAAACTTGTAGAAAATCTCAAGGTCACTTTTAAATAGAAAAAGATAATATGTTGATAAGGTGATAATGGTGATAATATACGTATATCATATACTCATAGAGCACGTTAGAGGTTATCTGCCGAAATTTGAGGTTATCTCTCTGATGGTCACGTCACTGTCAGCACTAAGTAAACGCGAAGATTATACTTTTATATAAAGGAAAATTAGTTCACTCTCTTAAATTTAGATTTTAAATTGATTTTATGATTAGATAAATTTCGGGTTTGTACACCTGTTTCCGAAAAGTGAAAGTTGATAAATGTTGCTACGCAAGCTCGGTGAAGTTTTTATTATCAAACCACCGAGTTCCCCATCAGCTGTTTCAAAATCTCCGATCCTTTGTAACAATTATTATAATTCCATTTATAAGAATTATTCCACTTCACGTGTTACAATGTCTCGACCAAAAATTCTTGTCACACGACCCGATATTCCTGCCATCGGGTTCGATTTACTTAAGAAAGAGTAAGTAAAATATCAAATATATTTTACCCCGCAAGTTCTTTTATAAATTTAAAGACAATAAATTCATGTACAATGATCTTCTTTAGTTTAAAATTCATCTATTGTGTGGAAAATTAATCGTCTTGGTTGAAAATTAATGTTTTCATCCGTAAATTAAACTATTGTAGTTAAAGATTGAGGGTTTAAGTTTAAAATCCATGATTTTGGTTGAAAATTCATTTTTTAGTGGAAAATCGATGTATTTTGTTAAAAATTAGTCTTTTTTTAAAGAATATTAATTTTATTCGTTGAAAATTTATCTTTTTAGTTGAAAATTCAACTATTTGCTGAAAATCCATGTATTTAATTAAAATTTCCTTTTCTGCAAAAAAAACAAAAAAGAAAATTATTTTCTACCAAAAAGACGATTTTTCAACAAAGTTCATGAATTTTTAAATAAAAAAAGATAAATATTCTCATCCAAAAATTGAATACTTAAATTATCAGTTAAAAAATTAATGGTTTTATTCAATAATATGATTTTTCAAAAAAGAAGATAAATTGTCAACGAAAATTAAATAAAAAATTTTGTAGTTAAAAAATTCATGTTTAAATAAAAGAGATTTATTTTTAACTGAAATTATGACAAGATTAAATTGCAATAGTAAGTAATATCTCAATTTGAATGAAAAAATCAACTAAAAAAGTAACTGATTTTAAACAACAAAAAAAGTTACGTTTTCAAACATTTTCTACCACATAGCTGAATTTTCTGCCAAATTGAAGAATCTGCAAGACAAAACAGACAACTTTTTTTTCATAAAAAATAGATTTTCAATCCGGCAATATGAAATTTCAGCAAAAAGTACATTTTCAGCTAAATAGATCATTATTTTTAGTTAAAAAATTAGTTTTTAACCCAAAAAATAAATTTTCAACAAAATATATAAATTTTGTATCGAATGGTTGTATTTTCAACCAAGAAGATTAATTTTCAAAAAAAAAAGAATTTTCAAAAAATTGCATAAATTTTGAACAAAATTATTGATATTTTACACTAAAAATATATACTTTTTAACTAAAAATGGAATAGTTAAATTTTCATTATAAAAAACATTAATTTATAATTTTCCAACCAAAAAAATTACTAATTTTCAAAGAAAATTTACGTTTTCAAACCAAGTGTTGAATATTCAACAAAAATGATGAATTTTCAAAAAAATTGATACATTTTTTAAACGAAAATGACGATTTTTCAACAAAGACATGAATTTTCAACAGTTTTGTCAACCAAACAATGAATACATAAATTATCAGTTGAAGAAATTAATTTTCTTTCAAAAAGATGAATTTTCAACTATAATTATGAACATTTAACTGGAATACGTGAATTTTTAACGGAAAACAAATTTTTGAAACAAGAAGATTAATTTTCTAAAAAAAATAACGAGTTTTCAACAAGATAGATGAATTTTCAGATTAAAAAATTAATTTTCATGAATCTTCAACTGGACTAAATAAATTTTAAACAAAAAAGATGAATTTTTTACTAAAATTGTAACATCTACAAAATTTTCAGTAAAAAAAAAACTAATTTTCAGAAAAACAAACCAAGTTTCAACAAAATAATTAAATGTTTAACTGGAATAAAAAAATTAATTTTTAACAAAATAGTTGAACTTGTACTTAAGTAGTAAATTTCCATTCCAAAAAGATGAATTTCCACCCAGGAAAATTAATTTTCTACCAGAAAGAACGAATTTTCAAAATAAAAAGACATAAACATTCAGACATAAAGACATAAATTTTCAGAAAAAAAATAATTAAAAAAAAATCAATTTGCAACAAATTATTAAAATACAGTAATATTCAATGTTATATTGTAATTTAAAACCAATTCAGCATTTTCAACCAAGAAGATTAGTTTCTACCAAAAAGATGAATTTTTATCCAAAAATGTAATGGTTTCATTATTGGTTAAAAAAATTCATTTTCATCTGAAACGATGACAAGATTCAATTGCAATAGTCAGTAATATTTTAGTTTAAAAAAAAATATTTCCTATCCAAAAAATAAATCATTTTCGAAAAAATTTACGTTTTCAAAGAAGGTGATGAATATTTAAACAAGAAAATTAATTTTCTACTAGAAAGATGAATTTTCAACAAAATACATGAATTTTCATCTAAAAAAGATAAATTGTCAACCAATATTGCAAAATTGCAATATGTAGTAATATTTCAGTTTGGAAAAATATTATTTTCAACTGAAGAAATAACTCATTTTCAAAAAAACTTACATTTAAAAAAAATTTGAAGGAATTTTAAACAAAAAAAAAATTTTAACAAAGAAGTTTAACTTTTAACCAAGCAGTTTAATTTGCAAAAAAAAATTAATTTTTAACTAAAATGAGGAATCTTCCACTGTTAAAAATAATTCTTAACAAAAAACAAAAACTAATTTTCAAAAAAAGTTACCTTTTTAAAAAAGTGATGAATTTTCAATAAAATAATACATTTTCAAAAGAATTAATTAATTTTCAACAAATTAGTTAAATTTTGATTTTAAAAAAAAATCAATTTTGAACAAAAAATGGAATGGCTAAGTTTTCAGTACAAAAATTAATTTTCAAACAAACTGATGAACTTTTAACTGGAATTGTCAAATTTGTAAACAAATATCTGAATTTGCAACCCAAAATATCAATTTCTACCAAAAAGACGAATTTTCAACATATAGATGCATTTTTAACTAAAAAAGATACATTTTTAATCAAAAATGGAATACTTAAATCATCAGTTTAAAAAATGAATGTTCAACGAAAAAGGTGATTTTTCAACAACAATTTTCTACCAAAAATAACGGGTTTTTAACAAAACAGATGAACTTTCAGTTTAATAAATTAAATTTCAAACAGAAAAAAATTTAATAAAAGAGATGAGTTTTCAACTGAAATGATGAAAAAATTCAATTGCAATAAAAAAATTTTTAACAAAAAAATAACTAGTTTTCAATAAAAATTACGTTTTTAAAAAAGTGATGAATTTTAAGAAAAGTGATAAATTTTTTAATTAATTAATTAATTTTCAACCAATTAGTTGAATTTTGATTAAAAAAAAAACAATATTGAACAAAAAGTAGAATGGCTAAATTTTCAGTACAAAAATTAATTTTCAAACAAACTGATGAACTTTTAACTGGAATTGTCAAATTTTTAAACAAAAATCTGAATTTTCAACCCAGAATATTAATTTCTACCAAAAAGACGAACTTTCAACATAATAGCTGAATTTTTAGTTTAAAAAAATAATTTTTAACAACAAAAGAAAACAAATTTTATATTAAAATGATGAATTTTTAACTAAAATGATGAATCTTCAACTGGACTAGATGAATTTTAAACGAAAAAGATTAATTTTTAACAAAAAAATTTAACTTAAAGTAGTTTTTCCAACCAAAAAGATGAATTTCCAATTAAGATGATAAACAGTTTGCTGGGATACATGAATTTTCAACTAAAAAGATAAATTTGTATACAAGAAGATTAATTTTCTATCAAAAAATGCAATTTTTTAACAAAATACATGAATTTTTAACGAACTACTTGAATTTTTAATTAAAGAAGACAAATATTCAATCAAATATTCGAATTTTGAAAAAAAAAGAATTTTCAACAAAAAGTGGAATAATTACATTTTTAGTTAGAAAAATTAAATTTCAACGAAACTGATGAATTTTCAACTAAAATCATGAACATTTAACTTGAATACGTTAATTTCAAATAAACAAACAAAATTTTTAAACAGCAAGATTAATTTTTCAACAAAATAGATAAATTTTGAGTTCAAAGAATTAATTTTCAAGAACAAAAAAGCAAATTTTGAATCAAAGTTATAAATTTTCAAGTTTAAATCTTAACCAAGTATTTTTATTTTTAAGCAAAACGAATAATTTTCAACTGAAATGATGATGAGATTCAATCAATATTTCATCAAAAAAAAAAAAATAATTTTCAAAAAAAAAAAATAATTAAAAAAAGGTTACATTTTCAAAAAAAAATGAAAAATTCTCAACCGTAAATATAAGTTTTTAAACAAGAAGATTAAATTTGTATCAAAAATGGCGATTTTTCAACAAAATAGATGAAACTTCAGTTTAAGAAATTAATTTTCAACAAAAAAAAAAAACAAATTTTCAATCAAAGTGATAAATTTTCATCTAAAATGATAAATCTTTAACTGGACTAGATAAATTTTGAATAAAAAAGATGAATTTAAATGAAAAAAGTTTAACGTTAAAACAAGTATTTTTATTTTTTACCAAAAAGATAAATTTGCAACTAACATTGGAAATAATTATCGAAGAATTAGTGTTGTAGCATGAAGCTGCGGTTCGCAGAAATATTTTTTTTTTAATTTCAGTTTGTTAAATAATTTTGTTCGTTTTATCATTTAAAGTATATAAAGTTTAGAAATATATAAGAATAAAAGGAAATAATGTTGAATTTGTAATTTGTGGGTGGCCGCTGGATCGGGAAACCGGGAAATTGATATATTTTTCAATTATGGTATTATTTAGCTTACAATGCGTAATTCAAAATTTTTTAACTATAAAAATTTTTGATTAAACATTTTTATTTCTAAGCTTACATTTATAATTTAAAGAATATTTAATTGCTTTCTTAAAGACTTGAACAAGTAAAAAATAAAATCCTTTGATGTTGAAAATTTTGGACAAAAAACATTTTTATTTAATAAATAAATAAATAAATTTGTTTTTAATTTATCTGTACCTTAAGCAAAAAAAGTGAACAAAAATGATTTGACAAAACGATTTTAAACCAGTTCAAAATTTAAGAATTTTCAGATTTTGACGTTAAAACTTAAACGGCTTCAATTTGAAAGTATTAGTCATTAATTAATTAAAGGATTTTATTAAATTAAAAATATTGTTTCAGTCTAAAATATTTAATTTTAAAACCATTCAATTTGAAAATTTTAATTAAAAGAATTTTTAATTATTCAATATATAACAATATTTAAATTTTTATTTAAGACAAATTGAAATCAAATATTTAAAAGTAAAGAATCTTTAACTGAATTGTTTGGCATAGAAAACCTGGAATCGTTAAAATTTCGAAGAGCGTTTAAACTTTGAACGTTACATCTTTAATTTTTGTATTTGAAAAATGCTTAATTTGTAAGTGCAAATTTTAAATTTTAATGTACAATTTACAAATGTACATTTGTAGAAAAAATTTGAGTAATTTTAAGAGATATTTAGTTGTTTTAAAAAGATTAAAAATTATCATGAAAATTTCAGAAATTTTTCTTAAAATCTTCTAGAATCTTTTTGAAAAATTTTGTTTAAATCTTTGAAAAACTTTCAATATTCTCTTTAAATAATTTTTCAGAATGATAAATTAGTTTTAATTTTCCTAGGAATCTTAAGAAAATGTTTTTATTCTTTTGAAGCCTTTCACAATTGTTGAAAAGAATCTAATTTTTTTGTTTAAAATCTGCGAAAATCTACATTTTGTTTTATATTAGGCTATCATTTCAAGTTCTAACTTAACCCTTGAAGTGCATTTTGGGTCTCTGTCACCCAAGAAAGTTTCAAAGTCTTATATACTTAATTCAAAAAAATTGAGTAAGTGTCGCCATCTAGTGCAAATAAGTATCTTTTTTGAAAGCACCCATGTTGCAATATTTTTTTTTATGAAAGTACACTATTTCAAAAGTATAGTCATAAATTTTCAGGCTAAAATAATTAAAATTGCGTGAATTATGAATTTTTAAGTAAAACCCCCATTTTGTTTTACTTTTTTAAAATATTTTTTTTAACAAACTTAAAATAAATAAATGGCTATAAAATCAACTCTACCTTATAAAAGATACCTTAAACTATATCGGATAATTTTATTTTGACTAAATATTCAATAGGGGTTAAACAATACATGATCAAATACGCTGGGGTATTTAACACCCACACTGCACTTTACCGTGATTTTCAAAATTTTAAAGTTCATTCATTGATTTTTTTATTTAGAGCATTTAACATGATAACATGGATTTATATTATTTTGTGTTGGAGAATGTCAGTACCTTTAATTTTATACGCGTAAATTATCCAGCGTTTGAATACAAAATTTTTTAATCAAAAAATTTTAAATTTCAATTTTTAAAGTTCAAATTTTAACAGTTCCACTTTGAGTGCTTTCATTTAAAGCTCACTTTTTATTTCCTCAAGTCGAAAATTTTGTAGCTTTAGTGTTCGATTTTTTAAATATCATTGACCGTGAAAATTGTGAAAAATTATGAGTTTAGACTCTCTCTTAAACAAATTAATTTATAATCGAAAAGATATTTATTTTGGCATGGGCAATTTTATGCAAATCGTGAATGAAAACGATTCACAATTAAAGGTAGTTTGTTAAATTGCCGCACCAGGTCAGTTAAATGAATTTCCTAATTCTTTTAGATGCGATTTGATTGTGGGAGATAATTGCGACCAGATTTCTCGATCAGAGCTGATATCAAAAATATCTGGAGTTGATGGTCTGTACTGTCTTCTTTCTGACAAAATTGACGAAGAGGTATTAAATGCAGCTGGTTCAAAATTAAAAGTGGTGGCCACGATGTCGGTTGGCGTCAATCATTTGGACTTGAAAGCCTTGAAAGAGAGGAACATCTACGTTGGTTACACTCCGGGTATTTTAACAAACGCAACTGCTGAACTTACGATAGGATTGCTCTTGGCTACTTCCAGAAGATTAATTGAGGGTCACAAAGCGATTTTGAAGTAAGTCGTCAAACCTGCCAAAAATTGAATTTTTAAACAAAATTATGGAGTTTTCAATTTTAAAAAAGGCGTATTTTTAATTAAATAATTACATTTTCAACAAAAAAGATCAATTTTCAACCAAGAAGATTTACTTTTTATAATAAAAAAAGAATTTTCAAAAAGTTATCTCAATTTTAGACCGAAAAGTTGGGTTTTTCAACAGAAAAATCAACTTTGAACCAAAAATGGAAAAGTTAGGTTTTTATTGTAAACAATTAATTTTTAATATAAAAAAACGAGTCTTCTGCAAAATAGTTGAATTTTTTATACGAAATTATGGAGTTTTCAATTTAAAAAAAGGCGTATTTTCAATCAAATAATTACATTTGCAACCAAAAAGATAAATTTTCAACAAATTGCATAAATTTCAAACCGAAAAGTTATTTTTTTCTGCTAAAAAAATTAATTTTCAACAAAATAGATCTATCATCAACTAAAAAAATCGATTTTTAACTAAAAGGTAATTGATAAAGTTGTCAGTTAAAAAGATTAATATAAAAAAATACTATCAAAATAGTTCACATTTCCACAAATTATATGAATTTTTAACGAAGTGAATAAAGCTAGATTAAAGAAAAATGATTTTTTAAAATAATGGTGATCAACTTTCAGCCAAAAAGATTTACTTTTTATAAAAAAAAAAGAATTTTCAAAAAGTTATCTAAATTTTAAACCGAAAAGTTGGGTTTTTGAACAGAAAGATCAACTTTGAACCAAAAATGGAAAAGTTAGGTTTTTATTGTAAACAATTAATTTTTAATATAAAAAACGAATCTTCTGTAAAATAGTTGAATTTTTTATACAAAATTATCGAGTTTTCAACAAAAAAAGGCGTATTTTCAATCAAATAATTACATTTTCAATCAAAAAGATAATTTTCCAAAAAAGATAATTTAGCAAAAAGCTAAATGATAAAATTTTCAGTTAAAAAGATTAATATAAAAAAATAATATCAAAATAGTTCACATTTCCACAAATTATATGAATTTTTAACAAAATGAATAAAGTTAGATTAAAAAAAAATGATTTTTTAAAATAATGGTGATCAACTTTCAGCCAAAAAGATTTACTTTTTATAAAAAAAAAAGAATTTTCAAAAAGTTATCTCAATTTTAGACCGAAAAGTTGGGTTTTGAACAGAAAAATCAACTTTGAACCAAAAATGGAAAAGTTGGGTTTTTATTGTCAAAAATTAATTTTTAATATAAAAAAACGAGTCTTCTGCAAAATAGTTGAATTTTTTATACAAAATTATGGAGTTTTCAACCAAAAAAAGGCGTATTTTCAATCAAATAATTACATTTTCAACCAAAAACCATAAATATTGAACAAATTGTTATAAATTTTAAACCGAAGAGTTGGTTTTTTAGATCAACTTTCAACAAAAAACGGAACAGTTAAATTGTTATTGTATTCATTATTATTTGCTATGCAAAAAAGTTCCTTTTTTAATTATATAATTAGATTATCAACCAAAAAGATAAATTTTCTACCAAGAATATTTAATTTCTACAAAAAACAAATGAATTTTCAACAAATTACATAAATTTTCAACCGTAGAGTTGGTAGTCGAAACTAAAAAGATAAACTTTGAACCAAAAATGAAAAAGTGAGGTTTTTATTGTCAAAAATTAATTTTTAATATAAAAAACGAATCTTCTGCAAAATAGTTGAATTTTTTATACAAAATTATGGAGTTTTCAACCAAAAAAAGGCGTATTTTCAATCAAATAATTACATTTTCAATCAAAAAGATAATTTTCCACCCAAGAAGATTTACTTTTTATAAAAAAAAAAGAATTTTCAAAAAGTTATCTAAATTTTAAACCGAAAAGTTGGGTTTTTGAACAGAAAGATCAACTTCGAACCAAAAATGGAAAAGTTAGGTTTGTATTGTAAACATTTAATTTTTAATATAAAAAACGAGTCTTCTGTAAAATAGTTGAATTTTTTTATACAAAATTATGGAGTTTTCAACCAAAAAAAGGCGTATTTTCAATCAAATAATTACATTTGCAACCAAAAAGATAAATTTTCAACAAATTGCATAAATTTCAAACCGAAAAGTTATTTTTTTCTGCTAAAAAGATAAATTTTCAACAAAATAGATCTATCATCAACTAAAAAAATCGATTTTTAACCAAAAGCTAATTGATAAAGTTTTCAATTAAAAAGCTTAATTTAAAAAAATAATATTATCAAAGTAGTTCACTTTTCCAAAAATTATATGAATTTTTAACAAAAAGAATAAATCTAGATTAAAAAAAATTATTTTTTTAAATAATGATGATCAACTTTCAGCCAAGAAATAGGGAAATAATAAATTATTTTGTATACAATTTTGAGGGTATCATATTAAGTACAATATGAAACGAATTTTAAACTCCAATGATAAATGTTCAAGAAAAAATGAATTTTTAATCAAGATTAATTTTCTACTAAAAAAAAAAAGATGATTTAATTTTCAATCAAAACATGTAAATTAAAAAAAATTGAATAGTTAAATTATTATAGAAAAAATTAGTTTTTAATAAAAAAATAATGATAATAATTTTCAACCAAAATAGTATTTTTTTAACAAATCGGTTCAAATATTGAATCTAGTACTTGAATTTTTAACGAAAAAAGATGAATTTTCAATTCAAAAAATTTAGTAGTTAGTATTTAAAATAATATTATTATATAATAATTTATCCTGAATTCATTTAATTCTTTGGGATTTAAAAAATAATAATTTATTTAAATTCTTCTAAATTTATTCAATTCCACTTAATTCAATTGATTTTTTTGAATTTAAAAAAGTTTTTATTTAACTGATCTTGAGGATCAATGAATAAATTGATCAAAGGATTTGAAATATTTTAATCTATTTTTTCAAATTCCCTGGCATTTGCAAGAACTTAAAAAAAAATTAAGATTTTAAAGTATTTTACATATTTTAGGTTATTTAAAAGATTACACAGAAATTTGTAATGGATTTCAGTAATTTAATGAGATTTCAAAAGATTAAAAATATTTGAGGGTATTTTCAAAAATATTGCCAAGCATTTTCAAGAGTTTTGCAAAATTTTAAGGAATTTCAAGAGATATCAAAGGATTTTAAATATTTTAGGCTATTTTAAAAGATGCCAAGACATTTTCCAGAGATTTAAACAATTTTATAATGATCAATTCTGCTTCATTTAAAGTTTTTTTTATAATTTTTTAAAGTTTTTATTTAATCGATTCCAAATTATTTTAACCTGATCTTGAATTCTTAGGCATTTCATCAAATTCTTTGGAACTCTCTTAAACTTTTCTATTCTCGTTTCAAACTTACTAAATTCAATTATGTTTTTTTTCATATTTTTATATTGTTTTCAATTCATATAATTTTTTTGAAATTCATATTAAATTTGTATCGATTATAATTTTCAGCCAAGTAAATTTACTTTCTACAAAAAAATTTTTTTTCAAAAAATTACATAAATTTTAAACCGAAGAGTTGGGGTTTTAAACTAAATAGATCAATTTTTAACCGAAAACGTGACATTTAAATTTTTACGAGAAAAATTAATTTTTACTATTAAAACAATTAATCTTCTACAAAATATTGAATTCTTAAGATAAAAAAAAAAAACGAATTTTCTATACCAAACAGTTGCATGTTCTACTAAGAATATATTTTTTTTTCAACCAAAAACTACGAATTTTGAAAAAAATACATAAATTACTAACCAAATAGTTTAATTTTGAACTAAGAAGATTTATTTTCTACAAAAAAAAAAGAATTTGCAACAAATTACATAAATTTCAAACCGAAGAGTTATTTTTTTATACTAAAAAGATCAACTTTCAACAAAAAACCGAACAGTTAAATTTTTATTGTATTATTTATTATTTGCTATACAAAACGGTTGACTTTTCAATCAAATAATTAGATTTTTAACGAAGAAGATTTACTTTCTACAAAAAAGACGAATTTTTCAAAAATTTCCTAAATTCTAAACCGAAGAGTTGGTTTTTTTTTATCTAAAAAGATCAGCTTTTAATCAAAAATGAAAAAGTTAGATTTTTATGGTAAAAAATTAATTTTTAATATAAAAAAACTAATCGTCCATAAAATAGTTGAATTATCTACAAAACTATTGAGTTTTCAAAACAAAAAGAGGAATTTTCAATTAAGTAATTATATTTTCAACCAAAAAGATTTTATTTTTTTTTTTTGTAGAAAATTAGTACAATAATAGTAAATAATAAGAAATTAATAATATAAAATAATAATACATTTTCTACAAGAAAAAAATATTATTGGTGAAAAATGTAACTGTTTATCTTTTTAGTTAAAATAAAAAAAAAACTATTTTGTTCAAACTTTATATTATTTTTGTTGGAAATTCTTCTTTTTTTCTATAAAATTAATAAAATAATAATAAGAATATAATAATAAACTTTTGTAAAAAAAAAACATCTTGGTAGTAAAATGTAATTATTTGGTTAACAATTTATGTTAGTTGTTGATAATTCGTCTTTTTTAGTACAAAATTAATCTTCTTGACTCAAAATTAATTTTTTTGTTTGAAAATGTAGAAAATTCATATTTTTTGGTTAAAAATTCAACTGTTTTGTAGTAAGCTCCTCTTTTTTACTTGAAAATTTCACATTGTTGATTAAAATTTGTCTTATTGATTGAAAAATCTATCTTTGTTGAGGATTCAAATATTTATTTGATTTTTTTTTTGTAGAAATTTAATCTTTTTGGTTGAAAATTAAACTGTTTTGTATGTAGAAAATTCGTCTTTTAGTCTTAAAAATTAAATAGTTGGTTAGAAACATTAACTATTTATATAGATGATTTATTTTTTATATTAAAAATTCTTTTTTGTTAATGAAAATTTAATTGATTCATTTTTGTTTTAAAGTTGATATTTTTGGTAGAAAATTAATACAATAATAAATAATAATATAATAATATGATTATAATAAGATTTTGGTAAAAAAACATATATATTCTTGGTGAAAAATTCAGCTATCTGGTTAAAAAATTCTGTATTTTGTTGAGAATGCGTTGTTTTTAGTCGATAATTAATCTTCTTGGTTGAAAATACTTTTTTTGGTTAAAAATGTAATTATTTGATTCAAAACTTAACTGTTTTGTACAGAAAATTCGTCTTTTTCTCTTGAAAATGCAATAGTTTGGTAAGAAATTTAAATATTTTGTAGACGATTAGTTTTTTAAAATAAAAAATAAATTTTTTACAATAAAAATTCAACTTTTCCATCTTTGGTTAAAAGTTTATCTTTTTAGTTAAAAAAAAAAAACAAGTATTATCTTAAAAATTTATTTTATTTTTGTTTGAAAATCTTTTTTGGTAGAAAATTAATGCAACAATAATAAATAATAAGAATATAATAATATAAAATAATAATAAATTTTTGACAAAAAAAAATCTTATCGGTGGAAAATGTAAGTATTTAGTTAACAATTTATGTTATTTTGTCGATTGCCTTGGTTAAAAAAGTATTTTTTTTTTCTCAAAAATGTCATTTCTTTATTGACAGTTCCACGATTTTCTTGAAAATTGTTTTTTTCATAGTAGAAAATTTATCTTGTTGGTAGAAAATTCGTCTTTTGTTTTGAAAGATCGATAGTTTGTTAGAAAATTAAACTATATTGTAGATAATTCATTTTTTATGTTAAAAATTAATTTTGTTTTTCAATGAAATTTAAAAAAATAAAGAAGAATTTTCAAGTAATTATATAAATTTTTTTAGAAGAAAAGGACAAATTCAAACAAACAGAATACTTTGTAGAAAATTGATCTTTTTGGTTGAAAATCCAACTATTTAATTGAAAATTCAACTGTTTTTTGTATAGAAAATTCGCCTTTTAGTCATGAAAATTCAATAGTTGGTTAGAAAAATCAACTATTTTCTAGATCATTCGTTTTTAAAAATTATAATTTAATTGTTTCTCATTGAAAATTCAACCATCTCATTTTTGGGTAAAACTTGATATTTTTAGTTTAAAAAAACTAATATTTTTTTTTTAAATTTATTTCATTTTTGGTGAAAATTCTTCTTTGCGGTAGAAAATTAATACAATAATAATAAGTAATAAAATATTCATATAATAATAATACATTTTTTGCAAAAAAATCTCTTCGGCGAAAAATGCAACTATTTTGTTAACAATTTATGTATTTAGTTGACAATTCGTCTTTTTTAGTAAAAAAATTAATCTTCTACTTTGAAAATTAATATTTTTAGCTGAAAATTTAATTACTTGATTGAAAATTACACTATTTAGTTAAAAATTCTTCTTAAATATTTTTTATAGTAAAAATTAATTTTTTCTCAATGAAAATTTAACTGGTCTATTTTTAATTAAAAGTTGGTATTTTTAGTCTTAAAAAACAACCATTGTTTTAAAAATTTATTTCATTTTTGGTGAAAATTCTTTTCTGGCAGAAAGAGTTTAAAAGAAAACAACTACTGTTGTAATATAATATAATATAATAATAATAATAAACTTTTGTAAAATAACTTCTCGGTAGAAAATGTAATTATTTGGTCAATAATTTATGTAAGTTGTTGATAATTCTTCCTTTTTAGTAATAAATTAATATTCTTGATTAAAAATTAGACTATATAGTTAAAAATTTATCTATTTTGTTGAAAATTTATTTTGTTACAGTTTAAATTTTATATTGTTGGTAGAAAATTCATATTTTTTGGTTGAAAATTTATGTAATTTGTTAAAAACTCTTTTTTTTTTTGTACAAATTTAATCTTTTTGATTGAAAATTAAACTGTTTTGTATACAGAAAATTCGTCTTTTTGGTTAAAACTCGATCTTTTTAGTTTCAAAAACACAACTATTGTGTTGAAGATTTATTTTATTTTTGTTGATATATTTTCTTTTTAGTAGAAAATAAATACAATAATAAACAATAATGATAATAATAAGTTTATGGTAAAAAAAATATTCTCGGTGGAAAGTACAACTACTTAGTTAACAATTTATGTATTTTGTTGATAATTCTTCTTTTTCAGTAAAAAAAATAATGTAGTTGTTTGAAAATTTAATTAATTTATTGAAAATTCTACTATTTAGTTCAAAATTTATCTATTTTATCTGAAAATTCGTTTTCTAATGGCAGAAAATTTATCTTGTTTGTAGAAAATTCATCTTTTTTGTTTAAAAATTCAACTGTTTTGTAGTAAGCTCCTCTTTTTACTTCAAAATTTCACATTGTAAATTAAAACTTTTCTTATTGATTAAAAAATCTTTCCTTATTCAGGATTCAAATATTTATATTGAAAATTCGCCCTTTTTGGTTCAGTTTAACTGTTTTTAATTCTGAAGAAAAAATCTTTCGTTGGTTAAAATATCAACTATTACATTTATTATTGTGACTTTATCTTGTTTGTTTGAAAATTCATATATTTTTTTGGAAATTTATGTAATAAAATTAATTTTTTTCAATGAAAATTTAACTGTTCCTTTTTTGGTTAAAAATTGATATTTTTAGTTTAAAAAAACAACTATTGTGTTTAAAATTTATTTTATTTTTTTTTTGCAATTTTTTGTAGAAAATTAATGAAATAATAGTGAATAATAATAATATAATAATAAATTTTTGAGCAAAAAAACCTATTGGTGGAAAATGTAACTATTTTGTTGATAATTCGATTTTTTAAATAAAAAATGAATCAATTTGGTTGAAAATGTATATTTTCTTCGGAAATGTAATTACTTGATTGAAAGTTCCACAATTTTGTAAAAAATTATTTTTTTTTTTATAGTAGAGAATTTATATTGTTGGTAAAAAATTAATATTTTTAGGTTGAAAATCTAATTATTTAATTGAAAAGTCAACTGCTTGTGTATAGTTTGGTAGAAAATTCTACTATATATTGTGAATAATTCGTTTTGTATATTAAAAATTAATTATGTTTTTCAATGCAAATTTAACAGTTGTTCTTTTTAGTTTAAAAAAACAACTACTGTGTTAAAAATTTATTTTATTTCTGTTGAAAACTCTTCTCTTTTTGCTATAAAATTAATACAATAATAATAAATAATAAGAATATAATAATAAGCTTTTGTAAAAAAAACTTCTTGGTGGAAAATGTAATTATTTGAAAATTGATTTTTTTTTAGTTTAAAAGAACTACTATTGTGTTGAAAATGTATTATATTTTTGTGGAAAATTCTTTTTTAATAGAAAATTCATGCAATAATAATAAATAATAATATAATAATAAGTTTTTGGTAAAAAAAATATATTCTTGGTGGAAATTGCAACTATTTTGTTAACAATTTATTTATTTTGTTCATAATTCGTCTTTTATAGTAAAAAAAAATTAATCTTCTTTGTTGAACATTTATCTTGTTTGTAGAAAATTCATTTTTTTGTTAAAAATTCAACTGCTTTTTAGAAAGCTCATTTTTTTACTTGAAAATTCCACATTTTAGATTAAAATTTTGTTTCTTGACTGAAAAATCTTTATTTGTTTGTTTTTATATAGAAAATCCGCCTTTAGATATTGAAAATTTAATAGTTATTTACAAAAATTAACTATTTTGTAGATGATTCATTTTTTATATTAAAAATTAATTTTTTTCAATGAAGATTTAACTGTTCCATTTTTGGTTAAAAGTTGATCTTTTTCATTAAAAAAAATTAACTATTGTGTTAAAAATTTATTTAATTTTTGTTGAAAATTAATACAATAATAATAATAAATAATAATATTAATAATATAATATAACAAGAATAAATTTTTGTTACAAAAAAATCTCTTGGGTGAAAAATGCAACTATTTGGTTAACAATTTATGTATTTTGTTGATAATTCGCCTTTTTTAGTAAAAAAGTTAATCTTCTTGGCTGAAAATTCAATTGCTTGATTAAAAATTCCTTTATTTAATTCAAAATATGTATTTTTTATTTAAAAATTTGTTATCTTAGGCAGAAAATTTATCTTGTGTCGACCAAAAAAATCTTATAGGTGAAAAATGTAGTTATTTAGTTAACAATTGATCTATTTTGGTGATTGCCTTGGTTGAAAAAGTTTTTTTTTTTCGAAAACATAATTACTTGATTGAAAGTTCCACTATTTTTTTGAAAATTGGTATTTTCTTATAGTAGAAAATTTATCTTGTTGGTAGAAAAAATGTATTTAATTTTATTTTTCATTTAAAAATTAATTGTTAAACTTTTTAATTAAAAAAATCAACTTTTGCGATAAAAAATTAATTTATTTTTGTTGAAAATTCTTCTTTTTTGGTATAAAATTAATACAATAATAATAAATAATAAGAATATAATAATATATTATAATAATAAACTGTTGTAAAAAAAATACTTGGTGGAAAATGTAATTATTTGATTAACAATTTATGTATGTTGTTAATAATTCTTTCTTTTTAGTAAATAATTAATATTCTTGAATAAAAATTAATCTTTTTGGTTGAAAATGTAATTACTTGATTGAAAACTCCACTATGTAGTTCAAAATTAATCTATTTTGTTGAAAATTCTTTTCTTTTTCGTAAAAATTTCATCTTTTTGATTGACAATTAAACTGTTTTTTATATAGAAAATTCGTCTTTTAGTCTTGAAAATTGAATAGTTGGTTATAAAAATCAACTATTTTGTGCATGATTCATTTTTTTATATTAAAAATTAATTTTTTTTATGAAGATTCAACTGCTCCTTTTTTGGTTAAAAGTTGATCTTTTTAGTATAAAAAAACAACTATTGTGTTAAAATTTTATTTTATTTTTGTTAAAAATTCTTCTTTTTTGGCAGCGAATTAACACAACAATAATAAATAATAGTATAATAATAATAAGTTTTTGGAAAAAAAATTCTTTTTGATAATGCAACGATTTGGTTAACAATTTATGTTTTTTCTTGGTAGAAAATTAATCTTCGTTTGTTGAAAATTTAATTATTTAATTGTAAACTCAATTATTTTGTATAGAAAATTTATCTTTTGTCTTGAAAGTTCGATAGTTTGGTAGAGAATTGCACTATACTGTAAATGATTAGTTTTTATATTAAAAATTAATTTTTGCAATGACAATTTAACTGTTCCATTTTTGGGTAAAAGTTGATGTTTATAGTTTTATTTATTTTTTAATTCTTCTTTTTTGTTTGAAAATTAAGAGAATAATAGTAAATTTATAAAAGTAAATTAATGCATTAATATCAGAAAAAAAATTAGGTGAAAAATGTAACTATTTAGTTAACAATTTATGTATTTTGTTGATAATTCGTCTTTTATATTAAAAAATTAATCGTCTTGGTTGAAAAAGTATCTTTTTTTTGTTATAAAATTAATATAATAATAAATAATAAGAATATAATAATCATAAACTTTTGTAAAAAGAACTTATTGGTGGAAAATGTAATTATTTCATTAACAATTTATGTATGTTGTTAATAATTCGTCCTTTTTAGTAAAAAATTCATCTTTTTGGTTGAAACTGTAATTACTTGGTTGAAAATCCAACTATGTAATTCAAAGTTTGTCTATTTTGTTGAAAATATGTATTTTTTTATGGTAAAGAATTTATCTTGTTGGTAGAAAATTAATCTTTTTTAATGTAATTATTTTATTTTTTTAATGAAAATTTAACTGTTGATCTTTTTAGTTTAAAAAATCAACTTTTGTGTTAAAAATTTATTTTATTTTTCTTGAACATTCTTCTTTTTTGGTACAAAATTAATATAGTAATAATAAATAATAGGAGTTTTATAATATAATATAATAATAATAAACTTTTGTAAAAAAAACTTCGTGATGGAAAATGTAATTATTTGGTTAACAATTTATGTAAGTTGTTGATAATTCTTCCTGTTTAGTGAAAAATTAATATTCTTGATTAAAAATTAATCTTTTTGGTTGAAAATGTAATTGCTTGATTGAAAATCCAACTATGTAGTTGAAAATTTATCTATTTTGTTTAAAATTTGTATTTTTTACAGTAGAAAATGTATCTTGTTGGTAGAAAAATTAATCTTTTTTGGCTGAAAATTCAACTACTTTTTTGGAAAGCTCCGGTTTTTTATTTGAAAAGTCTACATTTTGGATTAGTTTTTTCTTTTCTTATTCGCTTAAAACTATCATTTATTGGGCATGGTTTAACTGCAATACGCCACCTGGTGACAAAAATTTGAACTAGAAAGAATTGGCACGCTTTTAAGGGCATGTGACACAGCTAAATACCTATATTACCGACCACAGTTTTTCAATTCACTGAATGTTTTTTTGAACCTAAGAACTTTTTTTGTAAATAAAAT
>NC_046657.1:21048286-21051938 GCF_010883055.1 Belonocnema kinseyi | reverse complement strand
ATCTGAAAAATCTCTATCCCATCCACACACTACTCCTTTCCCCTGCCGAGTGAGTCACGCCTACCCCGAAAGGAAAATGGCTTAATGGTATAATAATAATAAACAAAGAATGAAATTTATACAACAAAAGAAAAGAATCTTACAACCAAAAAGACGAATTTCCCTACAAATAAAGATTTTTCACTCAAGAAAATGTGTAAAATTTTATCTAAATTATTGAACCTTCAAACCAAAAAACAAATCAGTTAAATTTTAAAACAGACGTAAACCTTTAATAGCAAAAAATTCACAATGTAGCTAAACTTTGACCCAAGTAGTTGAATTTTCAATTAAAAAAAGATTAATTTATAACAAGATAATTAAACTTTTAACCAACGAGATAACTTTTCAACTTAAAATAGAAATCTTTAAAAAAAAGTGATTTCTTAACAAAGCTATTTAACCAAATGTTTTAAACAAATTAGTTAAATTATCAAGCAAAGAAGAACGATTTTTAACTAAAAAGTTGCACTTTCATAGAAAAAATGAAATTTTGTCTATAACAGATGAAGTTCTAAATCACAAAGATAAATTTTCAAACAAATAGTTGAATTTTCTTTTAAGAACGATTTTAGTCGAGTTTTCATGATCAAACTATGAATTTTTTAACAAGAAATAATTTTCTACCAAAAAAATTCAATTTTCAATCCAAAAAGATGAATTTTTAACCAAAAGCGATGAATTTTTAACAAAATTTTTGAATTCTCTAGCAAATAGTTGCATTTTTATCAAAAAATATGAAATTCATCTTAAAGCAAAAGAATTTTTTATAACAAAAAAAATTGAGTTTTCATCCAAAAAATATTCCAGTTAACCCAGTAAATTCCTTTTAAATTTATTCTTCTTGTTTAAAAATTCTTCTTTTTAGTTAAAAATGTAAGCATTCTAATTAAATAATAATAATTTTAGCTAAAAATTCATCTCTTAGGTTGAAAATAAAATCACTTGGCTAAGAGTTCAACTGTTTTGTTAAAAAATAAGTTGTTTGATTGAAAACTTGTTTTTTCTTTGGATAAGAAGGAATTTTTTGCCGTAAATTTAAGTATTGAGTTGCATTTTTGTTTTTTTTTTTTTTTTTAGTTAAAAATTATTATTCTTTGAACTAAAAATGTAACTATTGTTCCATAATTTTAGTTAAACATTCATCTCTTTGGTTGAACAATGATTTATTAACTCAAAATTTATTTCTGCAATTTTTGATTATAAAATGATGATATTTTTCAGTTAAAAATTCGTTTTTTTTGCTTGAAAATTGATTTTTTTAACTTAAAACGTAATTATTTCCGTTTTGGTTGACAATTTACTTTTTCTATTAAAAATTAATTTTTGTTGTTGAGAATTCAACTGTTTCAATGAAAATTCATTGTTTTAGTTGAAAACTCATTTTTTTTGCATAAAATTCAACTACTATTCCAGTTGAGAAATTCGTCAATTATGTTGAAAATTTATCAGCTGAGATAAAAAAATTTGTATTTCAAAATGTAATTTCCGTTTTTTGTTGAAATTTGTCTTCTTTAGTTCAAAATTGATCTATTTCGTTAAAAATTAATCTTTCTTTTTTGAAAATTGATCTCATTTTTTTAAAATTCATCTCTAGCAAATAGTTGCATTTTTATCTTAAAATATAAAATTTATCGTAAAGCAGAAGAATTTTTTATTACAAAAAAAGTTGAGTTTTCATCCAAAAAAAGATTACAGTTAACTCAGTAGTGAATTATTTCCTAAAATCTTTAAAAAGTGTGAAAGATTTTCAAACAAAATTTTGCCATATTACATAATTTTATAAAAAAATTGAGTTAATTTAAGAGATATTCAAAAGTTTAAAAAAAATTCACGAAAATGAAAGACATTTTTTCAGGTTCCTAAGAAAAATTTAAATATTTTTTTGTTTCGATAAATGAATTTCAGAATAAATAAAAAATGCAGGAAAAATTTAAATAATTTTTAGAAATTAGAAGGTTTAGAAGGTCTGACAAGATAAAAAAACAAGAATTTTCCTTATATCCGTGTGCAAATTTTAAATAATTTAATTTTGAAAAATGAACTCTAAGAGAAAATTTAAAAAGGTTTTTAAAAATAACAGACGATTTCCTAAAATTTCTGAAAATAGTTTAGAAGATTTTAAAGCAAAATGTTTCAATTTGGTAAGATTGAAAAATAAAAACGAACAAAAATTGGGTAAATCCAAGAAATATTTAGTACAATTTAAAAGAAGTTCTAATGTTTTCAAGAGAATAAACAAATTTTCTTAAAATTGCTGGAAAAATTTAGAAGATTGTACGGTATTTTTTAAAAATTTGCAATAACATTTAAAAATTTTGAGAAAAATTCGTGTCAGTTAAAAATATTTTCAGGAATTTAAGACATTTTAAATAGATTACAAATATTTTAAAACTCGGAATTGGAAAAGCCTAAAATATTTTAAAATCTTATAAATTTTCTTAAGAATCTTATGAAAATTATATATTCATAAATTTAAAAACAGGGTGATAATACTTATTTTCTTGTTCTCAATTCTCAGAATTGAATTTCATTGTAATAGAAAACAATATTTTAGGATTTATCATACTCCTTGTTTATCATCTATAGATATAATAATTATATTTATTATATAGTAGCATTATATTTTAAAATGGCAATATAAAAAAAATGAGTTCTTCATCATTATATTTAAAAGTGTTTGAATACCCGTGACTAACACAAAATAACGAAAAAATGAATCACAAAATCAAAAATTAGGAAGAAGAAAAATTGCCGAGTTATAAAATAAATGAATTGTGAAATTCCCATAAATATTTCTATTTCTGAAATTTAAGTTTGACGAAATTTAAAATTTGGAAAAAATAATTAATAAATGATTAATTAAATTGCTTGCCTTATTTTTAATTATATTGATAGCTCATAAATTAATAATCAATTAAATAAATAAATAAATAAAATCAATTTTAAAGGGGTTTTCATATCTATTTTATTATTTTTATGCATTTTCCTATAATACTGCATGGTTTTGTAGAAAAAAGTTACTACTAGCGCCGCCGCACGGCCGCTTCCAATTCTCGTGACATACATTTTAATTTTTGCATAAAAATATTTTTAGTATTTTTACGATTGGTTTGTGAAGTATAAAACAATGATTGACTACTGAAAATAAATATTCATCAAAGACAAATAGTTTTCGATAGAATTTCTATCTTATACAGTGAAAAAACACATTTTTTTGAAATATGTTTTTAAAAAAATACAATTATTCCATGTTACTTTCATTTTATTTTTGCTTCAAAATAAGTATATTTAAGTTTATAATCTTTTGAAAACCACAATAAAAAGAACAATAATTGTTTTTTTTTTTAGAAACATATTTCTGTAAAGTGTGTTTTTTCACTGTATAATATGTCAATTCCATCTAAAACACTTTGTTTCAGATAAAGACTTATTTTTATTATCCAAAAAATACTTTAAATTAAAAAAAAAAAATAGTTAAAAAACTTTTATGCACAAATTAAAATGCATCTTTAAGGGCATGTGACACAGCTAAATACCTATATTACCGACCACAGTTTTTCAATTCACTGAATGTTTTTTTGAACCTAAGAACTTTTTTTGTAAATAAAAT